>NC_136071.1:994746441-995028941 GCF_964261635.1 Lissotriton helveticus | reverse complement strand
TCCCTTTGCAGCGTTTGAATTTTAGATCTGGCCATTTCAAGATTTGATTTCAGTGATCCCACAGAACTCTCCAACACCTCTGTTCTGGTACATAATCAATCCACCTTCTGCTCCAGCATCTCACAGGATGTTCTGATTTCGTTTTGGTTCGACTTAGAAATTACAAAGTCAGCTCGGATTTCCTCCCTCATGGCAGTTATTGACTTTACCAAGGCTTCCAGTGTATTCTCCACTCCTTGGTCCTCCACATAACCTCCCCCGCCATCCAGCGTCGTTACATTATTTAGTGCGACCCTTTCTTGAGGCCCCTGCAACCCTTGAGACCCTTGAAACCCCTGGGACCCCTGCGACCCTTGGGCTCCTTCCTGAGCTTGCTGGAATTGCTGATTGTTTGCTGCGTCGGCCTCTATGTCATTAGCAAGCAGCGAGAGCTCAGCTGACTCAACTGCTGTTTTAGCTAGTGTATCTGATACAGTGGTTGGTAATAGCAGTGAGACCCCTAGAGGAGCTGTTGTCTCCGTTGACCGGAGTGTGGGCGTTGGCGCACCTTCTGACTCTTTCTGTGCCTCTGAGCCCCCTGCTGCAGCAGTCGCCATCTCTGATGTAATGTTCAGTATTTGTGGCAACACTTTAAAAAAAGTGCGTAGAGACGGTGTAATGCCACTGGATCTCTTTGAGGGTTGGTTTTTTGCCCCCTTCTGCTTAAAGTCTTTAATGCCCTTAACCACCTCCCGGGGGGCACTGTCTTTTACTGAGTTACACTCCCCCCTCTCAATAGCGGTGTTTGAAGCAGTATTAAATACACTCTGCCCTGTTTTAACGGAGCCACCTTGGAACTGCTGCTTCTTTTTTTTTGAGCCCCTGGACCCCTTAATCCCTTTCTTGATCCCACTCCTGGTGCTCCTTGAAGGCTTATTCTTCCCTTCCGAATCAGAGTCCGATCCTGTGCTACACTTTCGAATCAATTTGTTATCTTTGCTGTCTGCAGACCGGGGGTGTGCTGTTTCATCCAGACATGCTAACGCTAACGTTCCACTGCTCACACTCCCCTTCACACTCCCCTTCAATCCTGTAGCATGAAAGACGCCGGCTGCCTTACCTGAACTTGGGGCTGCGACGTGGCCATCAGCAATCCCCTCCCTTCCCTGCTCAGTAACCACGGATCTCCGGAGCACCCGGGCAGCCGCCGTGCGGCCGCGCCTGAGCTCCACGGCTGCTTGCCTCCACCGAGGCAGGAACGCAGCAGGGAGAGGGCGGGTCGCAGCAGGCAGACACATCAATCGAGGCCGGAGGCGGTTAGGTACTTGCGCAAGTTTAGAGTTTTGCGTGCTTCGTTTTTTTTTTTTTCAGGCCAGCTTTTTAAAGTACAAAATACCGTACAACGTATCCGCGTCCCTTTAACTCATATTCCGTCTTGTGGCAGCTTCTCGCTAGGGTAGGTGAGGTGGAATCCGAAGAACTGGTTCTCGGCGTGCGAGCCGCGCTAGCCTGCGGCCGCCATGTTCTCCCAGCAATGGATTTCTGGACGGCTGGGTCTTGGAATGTGATCAGTCACCTGAGGGGTGGTAGTGTGTGCTGTAGGGTGTTGTGTTTGTGGTATCTTAGGAGCTAGCCCAGCATACTTTACAAAGAACTAACATTCCTTTGGGGTTCTTTCCTGACGTTATTATGCCCGACTTTACGTCAAACTAGACACCTTCAAGGTATAAATATGCCTTCACTTGCTCTAGCAAGACACGGTGGCTCGGAGCAGTTCGACTATCTACTTGCCCGACGCAGCCCGCTACAGCAAGTGCCAAAGGAAGCCGGCCCTCCAGTTGACGCACTCGTTGAGAGGCTGCATTTCTCTCGGCGAGTGTGTTTTCTAGTTTCTAGTGTTTTTGTGTCGCATGGAGTTTCTCAGAGCACCAGTTGGCCTGCTTCTGTGTTTATCTCTGTGCAAAGTGTTTATGAGGTGCTAGGGAGCCGCACATTATCTGATCAACTCATCTAGAACTTTAATGTCACTGTTGAGGTCATTGGTAGACGGTGGTTATTTCAGTCTAAGGGAATGTACCTGGTTGGTTTCCGAGATGCTGCTCCAGCTGCATGTTACCAAGCTTGTGGTGATGAGTCTCATTAGATGGGGAGGTTAATTTGGAATTGGATGATTGCATGGTCAGTCCAGGTCGGAGGCATGGTTGCAGTGATTTCAATGGTATTGAAGGTGGTGAAAACAGGGTTGAATGTGTGGGTCCGATGACATGCTCTGTCAGTCCCAGATTCCCTGGGCTCTTGATGTGTCTTGTGGTGCTAGTGTTGCTCTTGTCTTCAAGGTGAAAGTTGATGGCTCATAGCAGGATATAATTGTTGGAGTCAATGGTGAGGGGGGTTATGAAATCAGCGATGCTGTTGGCAAAGGTGTCTCGAGGCGGAATGGAATTGGATGGAAACACTTTAACCTGGATCACGACAAATCACACTAGTGTCTAAATCTACCTGGAATCCATAATTTCTATCTCTTTTCCGATGTCTCTGCACACGCCCCTGCATCTCTTGCCTTCACAATGTACAAGTTTCTTTTGGGATGGCAAACACTGTGGGCCTCATTTATGAAGTGTTGCCGTATGGCAGGCCTTCCTGAAGAGCTACCCTACAGCAAAAGAAAAGGGCAGGTCAGGAAGATGCTGTATCTATCTGATACGGCGCATTCCTGTCTTTATCCCCTGCGCCGGCGCACAATGGGCTGCTGTGCACCAACATAGGCTCCTTTGCACCATGGGATGATTATTTTTGTGCAGGAAGGGAAACCTTCCTTCACAAATACAATCACAAGATACTTTTTCCTCTTTCTATGTGTGCTGCACAATGCAGCACACATAGAAAAAAGAAAAACAAGGAGAAATAAAGATATTTCTCCTCGTTGTGCATCCCTTACACCTCCCCTGGAAAGGGCGTACGTTTTTTCCCCTGGGGAAAAATAAGTTTTTGACGCCGCTTCATATTTAAAATTTCTCGTAAATCTGAGGCAGTGTCAAAAAGCGTCGGATGTTGCTGGGAATACCCCTAGCAACACCCATTGCACACCCCTTTAATGCAGAAAAGTGCGTTAAAGGGAACAATATTCACGTGGTAGCATTAAGCCCAAATAAAATTTCGTAGTGCTGCCTCCTAAATAGGGAGCAGGCTCCTGCGCCACGGAACGTCACAAAAAAAGTAATGGGACCGGCGGTGGAGGCCCTGTCTCTTTACTGGACAGAGCAGTAAAACTGTCTGAATGTAACTGCAGATATACAGATCTATTGTCACTTGCAAACCTCTGAGACGAATTTGCAGTCATTCAGATGAACGATGACTGCTAGTAACTGTAGTTAGCGGCCACATCGAGATTATCTGATTGGTGGGAACGCCATAGAACTGTGCTGTTTCAGCGGGAGGTTTTGGTTGCAAAAAAGCTCAAATACTTTGGGAAAAATAAGTAATCTGTTCCAGAATTATTGATTTCCGCAGTAATTCCTAATTTCTCAGGGGATTTTAGGAGTTCAGCTCAGGATCCTTGTTAAATCCGCTTCTCATGGGTTAATGGAGCCCCTGTTTGGTTAGCTACGGTGAGACCATTCATTGTAAAAAAAAATTAGCTTTTGATAAATATCACATTCACTCTCAGCACAAATACCGAGCTAAGACTGTACTATTTATCTATATTTCTTTTCTCGGCAGGCAGTACTGCTATGCAGTATGCAAAATAAATATTCACATTGAATTTATATTGATAAAATATAAACAATGATGTTTGATACCGCAAAGCGACACTGGCCGCTTCAAATCGAAATGAACAAAAAAAGCGTAAGTATATACTTTGCAACATGGTGTTAAACTGCACGTGCACAACCCGGTCAAATTTTGTTTATTAGAGCATCAGTGCAAGGCAGCTGGAAACAGCAAATACGTTGTGAACCGTAAAACTGCAGTTTAACCCTTGGCTGCCACCTGCAGGCTACATCATGTCATGCACACTCTGATTATGTATTGTCTGCGTTGCTCCATGACAGACAGGTCTTCGCAAAAAAGCATACTGTGCACTTGGCTGACCTGTCTAACATCAGTTGAATGTCCTAGGTGAGATATTCACTATCAATTATAATATGTCTTCTTCACATCACCCGAGGCAAGGATATGAACGTTTTTAGAGCTAACAAATGAGCTGAGGTTTCAAGAATAATTGCTATTGTGGTTTCCCAAGCAGAGTTTGTCTAAAAAGTAGGCATTGTTAGATACCAGAAGTGTCACTTTTAGAGAGTAGCTCTGTTGCTGGAAATGTAGGATCAGCATTTTCACGGCTAGCCTGCAGTGTACTTGAGCTCTGAACTGTTTTTAAATTATAACCTGCCCTGGAAAAAAAGCACAATAGTACTTCTTACCAAGAGCAAAATCGGCTCAGAGAATAGCATGTTATTTAACAACAGTGTGCGACTCAGGGGCTATCATATGATGAACAGCAGCCTGAATTCTGTCATTCGGATTACTTAATTGGCTTAACATTACAGATCTTTTTCATTCTATTCACAGGCAACTCGCTACGACCAGAGGCGTGAATTGGTATGTTTTAATACTGTGTTGCCTTAGTTCAATGAGAGCTGTCACTAATGTTCACAAATACATTTTTAAAATTGCTCACAGTGGCATGAATTATAGGACCAAATTGTGTGCTGTATATCCACAGGGGTAATTGGAGCTCTATTGCCTTTTTTGCCACATTACATTAAGGTGCCCAAAATATTTGTACAAGAATCCAAATATAAAAATCCGTAATGCAATTACACGTGACATATTATCACAATTGCAGATAGGAGATTATTTCATTTTTTTTGTGGTGCAAACACTTGAGAGGTGTTGAAGCACAATAGCCAATGGGCACTCTGCTAGCTGTAGATTGCGTTTGTTTGGAAGGATGTGTGTGGGACTTGTCCCTGTATGCTGGGTCACCCCCAAACATGTTGCCTTTACCTCCCCCCTTTTTGCCGAATTTATTTTTGTTGGCCTTAGGACTCTGTGCACTTTACCACTGCTTATCAGTGCTAAAAGTGTGTGTGCTCACTCCCCTAAACATAGCTTTACTGGCTTACTCGTCTTTGGTAAATTTAATGTACTTATAAGTCCCTTGAAGAGTGGCATACCATATGCCCAGGCCCTGTAAATTAAATGCTACTTGTGGACCTGTAGCACATAATGTGCCACTCACTTATGTAACACCTCAGAACATTCCTCAGACCAGCAATTGCCCCCTGAAGGCAATTTTAAACTGCTAATTCAACTTTCCACTATAAATCCGTAGCCAAGCTTTAAACTCCCCTTTTATTGCATATAAATCACTGCTAAGGTAGGGCCAAGGTAGCCCATAGGGCAGGATGCATTATAATTACAAGGTAAGACTTGTACTTTTAAGTTTCACATGTCTGATAGTGAAACTCATCTAAATCTGTTGTCTTCTGTGAGGCTTATCTGTCCCGCAAGATAACATTGGGTTGCTTTATTACACTTAATAAGTGTTTACTTTTGACTGGAGGCAGATAGGCATTTTATGTTTGCTATCTATGGAATGGTAATGAAATATCCTCTTTTTTAAGGGTAAAGTCGGACTTTACATTACAATTGTGAAAATGCCACTTTTAGAAAGGGGAAATTTACCAGCCCTTAGCCATTTGGTAGCTGCATTCTCTCTTGGGTCACATGACTGGGTATAACTGACAGTTAGACTTTGTGAATTCCTCAAAGACAGACACACAATAGAGGAATCATATGTGTCTGCATGGGCCATCTGCTGGCAGGATGAGGGCAGATCTGAGCACAGTCCCTCTTCCAATAGAATAGACTGTGTCCCTTCACACAAAGGGTTTATCACCTCCACATTGTCACTGCAGCCATCTTGGAACCAATGCAGGGAAGGCAGGACATTCCAATCACTCCAAAGAGAAACCTCCCCCAACTTCACAGGAGGCCCTAGGTATAAAAATAGGACCCTCAGGCAAACTTCTTAGTTTACTCCCGGACCTGCAGAAGGACTGTCAGAGGACTGTCTGCTGCTTTGACCATCTGAGCTCTCTGCAAGACTGATTTGCTGTACCTGGAAGGACTGCTTCACTGTCTTGAACCCTCAAAAATAATCACTACTGCATCTTCTTCTGAATCTAGGACTACCAGAGTGACTCCAAAGGCTAGTTTGCACAACTTCTGTTCAGAGCCACAGGGACATCTGGAAGCCTCACCCGGAGCCAGACTGAGTGAGTCCTGAACCCCTAAGAGGTGTCCCACTAGTCCTGGAGATTTTGTTGTTCTAGGAAATGTGCCAAAATAGCCAAAATCCAAAACTTAGCGCTTTGGAAAATGTTTGGCTAAAAACTGCTCTGAGATCTACGGGAAAACCAGGCCTAAACTGCGTGCGAATCCAGCCAAGGCACAGTTCCATTAGGCTTGTCTTCGTGGCTGCTCTCGCTATGTCCTTCTCCGTAGTAGCAAACCCTGTTCAGCTGTCTTTTCCAAAGGGGTATCTAAGCTCATGAAACTGTCTTCGGTTACAGCCTCCTGTCTCATCCTGCTTGAGATTTTCAACGTCCAAATATAGAAATCTTCACCCAGATGGTGACACCCTGTTCTTGTACACTGCCTCTATCCTTGCCCCACTGAACTTTACCTCCTGAGAACATTTTTCTTGAAAATTGTTCCAAGTACAAAGGTAAGCACCGACAAGATCCATTCCACTTCTTGTATCTGAACGGTGCTTCATTGCGGTTGCCCATATTATTCGACTTTGAGCCGGTCTTGCGCGACTAATTATCCTTGGTTTGAGCTTTGAACTTTAAGGCACTAGATTTTACTTAAAATTTTACTCTGTTTCTAATTATTGGAGTTTCTGTCATTTTAGTATCAAATAATGGATTAAATCTTACTCTATGTATCTATATTGGAGTGGGATTTTTCATGTGTTGTATTTTTACTTCATTACTTTTTTTGTGCTGCATACATTATTTACTGATTGCCACTAAGTTAAGCCTGACTGCTTTTTGTACCAAGCTACCCAGGGTTAAGCACAGGTTAATTGACTGACTTCTTGTGGTTCAGACTGCCAAGGATTGTGGCTGTTGCTTGGTTAGGGATCAAACCCAGTCAACCAACAACCCAATTTCAAACAATGTGCAATTGTAGTGTGACATTTGTAGGAATGTGTGAGGTTCTGGGTGTACAATATGATGGGGATGTGGGGCCTTATCGCGGAGTACACTCACAGATACCATCTTGGGTCCAGTTAGGCTCATTTGAACATTTTAAGCTCTGCTTTGGGGCAGCTACAGCTCTGAGAAGCAATGCTTAGCAAAAGAACAATGTGTAAAACATGTAACAGCACCAAACAATGGAATAAGAAAGTCACACAGCAATGTATAACAATAGAGCATATTTTAATGAATTTTTAGAGACCTTAATTATTAAAATCCAACGGAGGGTTCCTGAGATACAGATTTTAGAACGTTTCATCACATTGAATGCAACCACAAACAAGCACTGGTAAATGTAAGGTTTGAACATTTTGAGAACTTTTGTGGGAGTGTCCCAGCTTAACTTGGGCAACATGATCCAGCAGGGACAAAGCCAAAGGAGCAAGGAAGTATATTGTGGACAGTTACTGGCCACCAGAGCAGTTTTAAAGCAAGTTTCAAACTTTACCGGACAACCAACATAGAAGTCAATGGAGTGGTCCTGATGTTGAGGGATGCAGGCTTAAGGATGCGCAAGGATGCTCCTGATGCAGTGCGGTCCATGGGGTGAAGTCCGGTTGAGTCGTCAATCCACTGGTGAGTGGAAGCGGCTATGTCCACAGCTCTCACAGTCCCACAAAGTCCTCTGTGCTGGGTTCCAGGGGCTGCTGATGCCGATCTTGCACTTTTGTAAAACCGAGGTGTCAGAGTGCAAATCTATGTGGAGATTGGTGACCACCTTGGGTGACAAATCCAGTGCACCTTTTGGCTATTTCTGAATTGTCCTTTGGGGCGTACAGCTTCCGGTAGCAGCAAAACATCTGCGGTAGCTACCAGAGATGTAACTTAAATGTTCCCAGTGCCTGTCTGGGGGTGAGCCAACTAACTGTTGGAGGAGTCACTGCTTTGGACTGGGGCAGGGATTCGAATTTGACCAAGCCAGGCATGCAGAAAAGAGTCCAAATTCTGCCAGCCTGAAGTGCAGAAGGTGCAGTCGATCTGACATTGCAGCCTCTCTGGTGCAAAGTGGTCTTCCTTTTGTCCTTCTTCCAAGTCCAGTGAGTACTACCGGGCAGAGTGCCAGAGGTGCCTAATTTATCTGAGGAAAGTGCCTGGAGGGGACGATGGTCACTAGCCAATGGGCTACTGGGTCCCATCCTGCCTAGTGACAAAGTTACTGTGATGAGTGGCATCTGGCTATCCCAGAGTGCAACGCTCTTGCCCCTTTCGAGATGGCACAACGTTCCTTGGTCGTGAGGATCTTGATAGCCCACCTTAGGTTTGTGGCCACTAAGCATGGGCGGATTTTGCGGATTCGCAATCCGCGAATTTGCGGATTTGCGTATTCGCGGATTGCGAAAATACGCGAAATCTGCGAATTCTCGCGGATTTGCGTATTTTTTGGGGGTGTGTGTGTTCGCACGGGTTTCTGCAAGTTCGCGAGGGTTTTGTACAATTTCGCAAATTGCGAACTTACTTGTCGGGTCGCCAGTTTTGCGAACTTGTTGTTTCTACGTGCCCAGCCTGTTTGCTAAGATTTCTTCATCACTGCCACCCTCTGTCACCACTGGCACTCTCTTTGGTCACCCATGCCACCCTCTGGCTCACCCATGTCACCCTCTGTGTCATCACATCACCCTCTAGTTCACCAGTGTACATTATTGGGGCAAAGCAAAGCACTGCCATCCTCTGTCAACACTGGCATTCTGGTTCACCCATGCCACCCTCTGGCTGGCACACCCATGCCACCCTCAGTGTCATCACAACACCCTCTGATTGACCACTGAGTGAACAAACACCTGCTAACTGCTAAGTGCTTTAAGTTTTGCAAACAACAACACCTGCCCTGCCCCAACTGACATTAATGAAGGCTGGCACCTGCTTGTCTGCTCCCTTTCCTTTTTGTTGCAAATGCAATGTAAATAATTTTTTTTAACAGGATGCAATGGCATACTTGTAACTATTCTGTGACTGTCAGAGCAGGGTCACACAATAGTTGCAAGTAGGCAACCGGATTCTGGAGGGCCCCTTCAGGAAGCACTACAGGTAAATGGTTACAAATGATGAGCTCGAACTTTTGCACCTGCTCGTTCGTTTTGCTTTTGCAAAACTCGTTTTTCGGTAATTTCGCCCTATTCGCGGGGCGCGTCGTAGTGCGAACTGGCCCGTGGAGGCCGCGAACTCGTGCGAGTTACCTCAAGGTTGAGTATGGGCGCCGCCATTTTGTTTGCGTGACGTATTTCCGTTTCCGCCCGCTAAGTGTAATCTCGCGCGACTCGTGCCTTGCGAATACAAGTTCGCACGAGTTCGCGAGAGAAATCGCGTGCGAACTTACTTACGCGCACGTGATCGGGCCGCCATCTTGTTTTTCATTCATTCCTATGTGTCTGGGTATGGTGTTTCTATCCTCTGTATATCTCTGCCATCCTTTGCTTGTTTTAATATTTTGTTGATCTATTTAACTCATTTTCTATCCCTCTATTTTTCTACATCTATATTTTTGTGTTTTAGGCTACTTTTGTTTACTTTTGAACTACTTTTTTAAACTTTTATTTCCTTCTTCCCTACTCTTATTCTTTTTCATTTTTTCTCTTCTTTACTGCTAACACCTGCCCAGAACATGGTCAAGACAGCTGTCAAGCTGCCCAAGACGGGCACCGCAGCCCGTGCCCGGCTCCCGTGTGGTCGCTTGAGGGCGGAAATGGTGGTGCCCCGGGAGATCTTCAGCCCTGAGGAGGTGGGCGCACTTGTTTTTTATGTGCAGCGCCGTCTCCCCAGGACCATCGCGGCAGGCGGCAGGATCGCTGCTGGTTACACCAACAGCCAGGAGCGACGGAAGCGGTGGGGGCAGGTGTGCCGGGCCCTTTTTAAGATCACGGGGGTCCAGCGCACCTATAATCAGGTGACCCACCGCTGGACCGACATCCTGGACCGAGAGCGTGACCTGCTAGACGTGCTGGGAGTGGAGGTCCCCGGGCTTGGTGAGTAGTAGTAGCAATTTTTTCATTACTCACTACTCTGTTTTTTCTCCTGCTCTATGTGGCTGTGTTATATTGCAAATGTTTGCTTTAACTTTTTTACAAAGAGCAATAATGCTGCTGGTGATTACATTGATAGGAGAGGTAAATTACTATTTCAAAATCTTCTGTGCATTTCAGGTGCACTGTTCTCCTTCTCTGTGCCGGTGCCACTGCTTATTTGTTTTCTATTTTGTGTTCATTTAATTGGGCTGAGTAATGTATGAGTGTATTTTACAGAACTGCGTAATGCTAGACACAAAGGGGCAGATTTACAAGCCCCTTGTTCCACGTTTACACTGCCTTACCTGACGCACTGCGACGTAAACGTGGCGCATCCCTGCGAGTCATGTACAACGTGATGCATCTAAGGAGATGCGCCACGTGAAGGCCTGGGCCTGCGCCACAATGGGTGCGTTCCCACGCAGGGGGGGGTGGGGGGTGGGGGGTGCCGGTCAGGCAGATGTGTGCCTCGCAAAAGTGCCTGCGTGAAATCTACAAGATTTAACGCAGGCACTTCCGCGACGCTGCTATGTCAATTCTTTATGCCTGCTTGCTTGAAGCAGGCGTAAGGACTGATGTGGTATGTTGTTGAGTATTATTGGGCAGCCCTGAGCACTGCTATAGTTGCATCGCGCCCGCGACGCGACTCTAGAGATGCGCCCCTATTTCGTCACGAGATGCGTCACGCATCTGCCTACCCTTGCGCCAGGGTTTGCGGCATTGTAATAGCGGCGCATCTGCCGTGACGCAAGGTTAGTTTTGCATTACGCATTTGTTCTGGTGCACATCTGGAGGTGTCCAGCTCAGAACTTGTAAGTATGCCCCTAAGTGTCAGATTAGCAATTACCTGCGCATCCCTGCAAAGTGTGCGGCACGCCAGCACCACCCATGGTGCGCCGTATTTACAATGCGGCACACCATGGTCCCAAAACGTCACCGAAGCGTTACGCATCGGTGCCGTAAAGGCGGCTCATTGATGGAGTTGCGTTGCAACGATGGCGCAGCTCCAGCAATGCTGCGTCAAGCCGTTAGTCTGCTTCATGCAGGCGCAGGGTTTCAGTGACGCATCATTGTCCTAAATGACTGATTGAAATTTTATATATTCCCCATAACCACTTTTAGCATGCGTTCCTGCGCAGGAACGCCCTCCCTTGCGATGGAATGCTCCCTAATGGCGCAGGGTTTTAGAATGGGATGCATCTCCCATATGCGTCACGTTGTTAATATACGCCACACCATGGCGCCTCTCTTGTTGTGGCGCTGCGTCACAAAATTGACGCAAGAATGGAGCAAAAGAGCTGCAAGGGGCTTGTAAATCTGCCCCTAGAGTAGAGGCTCAGGTGCAGTCCTTCCTTTGTAGTCCTCTTTTTGGATGAAATAGTAGGTTCTTGTTCTTTCTAAATGTTTGATTTGGTTGACAAGGACATCGGCAAGCAGCAATCATCAATGTTTTCTGTTATTTCTTTCATGTTGTACGTCAGGTCCGCCCAGGGGCAAGCGGACCGAAAAATCTGATGCAGCAGTGGCTCCAAAGGAGGAGGATGCAGGCCAGGGCGGCGAGTGCTCCTTTGCTGGCCCCAGTAAGTTTTCATTTAAATATAGAGGACCTATTGTTGTCCAAGCATTCCTAATTTAATTGTTTCGAAATAGTGTTTAGATAGGAGCAAAATCAATAATCCTACTGTTGCAGGGACAATTCTCCACAAACCGAACTATGGACACCAAAGACCAGAGTAATAATATTTCAGAGTTGCGTGTTTGGCACACTGTATAAATAAACCTGGTAGTGTCAGCAGCACAGATTCCTCCTTGCAAAAATTGCAAAACTTTTCGCTCAGTCACTCTAGTCTGGACTCTCTGGAGGACTAAAAACTACAGAGTCAATTCAAGTTTAAAAGCTTTATTAAAAGTTTAAGTAAACACATATATTAAAATAAAGTTAGTTGGAAATGGAAAAGTGCTTGGTGCTGAGTTGATGAGTACTGGATTGGTACACATTTCTTGTGGTCGAGCCGAGCTTTCACCTGGTTTCAAGTTGATGTTCCTCTTGTCCTTAGAAGTCCAGTTTCTGTCTGTTCAGAGAAAAATAGTGTGTGTTAAAATTAAGCAAGCATTCACCAATTGTGACAAAAAAATGAAGCAAGACAACAGCTTTCCCTGGAAGGAGGGACATTTTTACTTTAGACTAGAGTAGACAGTCAATTAATTTTTCTGTTGTTTTCACATTTTTTCATTCATAGACCAAATACTAGTGGAGTGGTGTAATCTAACATTCTTAAATCTACTTGTAGGTGGAACATCTGGTGGCGGGGCCAGCTCGGATGTGGTGGTCATCATTGACTCGGAGTCCGAGGGTCAATCTGGGGAGGAGGCGGCGCTAGAGGAGTCGGACCAAGAGCAAGAAGTACAGACTGTGAGGAAGGAGACGGTGGCGGTGGCGAGTACAGGTAAGCTGGATCATGGAGGTACTATCTGACTCTTAGATAGGATATGATGTGTATTCAGTGGTGGCCCAGTGACAAATTACAATATGGTAATTACAGCAGGCTGGGACCGACAGACAGATAGAGGCAGAGACAGAGAGAGAGGAAGACAGAAGGAGAGAGAGAGAGGGAGGGAGCCAGAGGGAGGGTGAGGGAGGGAGACAGAGAGAGAGAGACAGCGAGGTAGAGGGAGACAAAGGGAGACAGAAAGAGGGAGACAGAGAGAGAGAGAGAGAGAGAGAGAGAGGGAGGGAAACAGACATATCGCCTGGGCCTGGTGCAGATGATACGGTTGCTGGTGTGGTTAACGGCTCAGAGGAAAAATCACTCACTTCTGCCAGATCTCTTTCATATGAAAGAGCACCAAACCAAGGATACAAGTGAGTTGTGGGAAGGGAAATGGTGATTCAAGCGCCCCTCCCTGCGGACGCCCATGATACTGGCCTGAATAGTTTTGTACTGCCCTGGCTAGTTGCTAGTTGTACTGTGACACAACTTCCTGCTGAATCATTTTGTGTTAATCATATTCTTAAAGAGCATTGGTTACAGATTATGTCTTTCTTTCTTCATATAGTTGGCAATACTAAAACCTCCAAACCAACGAGGAGTATGCTGGCTGTACTGGCCCGGCAACGGAGGCTGGAAGCAACTGTTGCCGAATATCGGCGACTGGTGGAACTGGAGCGGGATGACACGCACTCCAGTGCATCAAACTTAACATCATCTACATCCTCCTCTGTTACCCCACGTTCTGTCGGTAAGCACAGTGCTCCAGCGAACCGGAGCCGTGCCGGAAGACGCCACCGCCGAGCAGCAAAAGCTGCACCTCGCAGCACTGTTAAAGGTCGCTTGCGCCGTGCACTCCGCAGAGTGTCCGACCTAGAGGCGGAGGTCCAGAAATGGCACAAATATCAGAATGTGGTGGAGGGCCTCCGCCTAGATCAAGCCATCCTCCAAGAAAAGTATGATGCCCTGGCCCAAAAGCATGATGCCCTGGAGGCCAAACTTAACAGCTTGCATCCCTAGAGTGTCCCTTGCCCCTTTGTTTGAGACTTTTGGGGGGTGGGAATTGGGAGTTGGGTTTTTTGGGGACTTTTGAGGACTATTTATTTGTTGGGGTTAGGGAGGGTCTTGCGGGAGAATATTTTGTTAGGGATATAAATATACTTTTTCAAACTTTATCTGAGCATACCTGTTTTTTTACTACTTTTGAGCTGGGTGGGTGGTGGTTTTGCAGTAATTTCATTTAACTGAACACTGTCATCGTGTTGGTTCACGTGCAATAGGCCAAATGTTTTCCTAAGTAAATGCCTGTCACAGAGTTTGATAATTCTTGAGCCCTAGGACTTTGCTGCTAGTACCACTGTCACTCTCTCGCCTCTCCGAATACTCCATTATACTACCTCCCATCCAAACGCTTATCTTACCTGTAATTTGTGTTTGAGGGCTGGCTCCACCTGGAATTCACAGAGTCCTAAAGCGTTCTGCAGCAGGGTCACAACTGGAGTTTCCCGGCGTGGATTTTCTGCAAAACAAAAGCAATCAACATTAGAAATGTGGCAGCGGTGCTCACACACCACAAAAACCTAGAAGCCCCACAGACAGCACCCCTAAGACAGGCAAGCGAGCAATGATAACGCCTAAACGTTCACGTGCAATAGGCCAAATGTTTTCCAAAGTAAATGCCTGTCACAGAGTTTGTTAATTCAAGAGCCCTAGGACTTTACTACCAGTACCACTGTCACTCTCTCGCCTCTCCGAACACTCCATTATACTACCTCCCATCCAAACGCTTATCTTACCTGTAATTTGTGTTTGAGGGCTGGCTCCACCTGGAATTCACAGTGTCCTAAGGCGTTAGGGGACTCGTCAACGTAAGTTTCTTCATTGTGCAGAATCCAGGCATCAGCATTATGGGTAATGGATAGGGTGAGTCTGGAGGAGGAGGACTCAGGATAGATGACCAGGACTGAGTTCTTGTCAACTAACTGTTGTGAACCTGAGGAATGCTGCGGCATCAAAATCAAGACAGTTCTGTTGATGGGCTTGTTGTTTTATTGGTTGATTACAGTTTTGTTGGGAATGTGATGAAGCACTTGCTAAAGAAAGACAGACACACAGGAATAAAAGTGAATAAGGAGGACTATTTACAATTAATGAATGATTGAGTCATTTTCAGAACTCGCTGTCAGGGAAGCAGAACTCGTCCTCATACTCTGCTAAATCATCAGTCGGGGTTACTTCTGGTAACTGAGGAGAACTTTCCTCAGGTAGGGCGGTGTCCTCTTCTTCCTGCGTGCATTCTCGTACTCTGTAATCTGGTGGTATGAAGTGCTGGTTCATCTTTATCAAGGTGAGCCGCTCCACATTTGCGGGCAAGAGGCGGGACCTTTTGGAAGTCACAATGCCACCAGCAGAACTAAAAACACGTTCTGAGGACACGCTTGCGAGTGGGCAAGACAAGTAATTGATAGCCAGGTTGGTGAGCTCTCGCCATATTTTTCTTTTCCCATGCCAATACGCCAATGGGTCCTCAGTAATATTGACCTCTGTTGAGTCATCCAGATAGGCCTGCACCATTGAAAGAATGTCCTCCCGGATTCCTGTACTTTGCACTTCTGTGTCCTTTCTAGGACCAGGAAACCCTAGCTGAGTTAGCCAACTCGCTTCAGACATATCGCATGCGCCTGGTGTAGATGATACGGTTGCTGGTGTGGTTAACGGCTCAGAGGGAAAGTCACTCACTTCTGCCACAGGCACAGATGCAGACGGGCTTTTTTGGGACGCCTGATGGCCTGCTGATTCACTAGTAGTACTGTCTTCTCCTACAGTTTCCTTCCGCTCTCTTTCAAAACGAATGGCTGACTGAGCTAGCCAACCTTTGTACTCTGTAACATCCGATGTTTCAAAAGGAATTATTACTTTGCCAAACAATGGCTTTTTGTAACGTGGATCCAGAATAGTAGCACAAATGTAGTGCTGTTGTTTCTTGATATTTACAAGCCGTTCATTGCTAACTAGGCGTTGTAATAATCTCTGCGCCAACTCATGTGCTTCGTTCTTTCCAACGTCCTCTAATTGTGAAGACACCACCTTGACTTGGTGCTCGAGCTTCAGCAACAGTGGGATAGCTTTGCTCAAAGAACAGTCCTCCCTGCTGACGTCACGCGTGAAGACCTCAAAAGGCCGAAGCATGTCTGTCAGGCTTTTAACTAGCTGCCATTGCTCCACCGCTAGCATCATTTCTGTCGTATAACCACCCCGGTTGTAGAAATACTCATTGACTACTGGAAACAGCTCATGCAGACGCTCAAGCATGTAGAAGGTTGAGTTCCAACGTGTTGCCACCTCCTGGATAAGTGCTTTCACTGGCATTCTACGTTCATTTTGCTTGCGCCTCAGCTCCTTCCGGGCCTTAAAAGAATGGTTGAAATGTGTGCATATTCTTCTGCAGATGGTCAGTGTTTTGTCGACTGCAAGTTCTTTTTTCAAAAAATTTTGCACAACAAGGTTGATACAGTGCGCCAAACACGGCACTCTGAAATAGAAACCGTCCGCCATGGCCTTAACTACATTACTGCCATTATCTGTAGAAACATAACCAACCTTGCAATGTCTTGGGCGCAGCCATTGCAAGACCTTTTTGTTAAAGTCAGCCAAAATGTTGACTGCAGTATGACTTTTCTCCATGCCAAACATGGCTAATGTTGCATGTTTACGAGCACCCTTAAAAATCTCGATCAAGTCACCACCTGCATTTATCTGTTTTATAACCCCTGAAAAAGAGACCCAGTGTGCAGTGATGCACATGTAATCAAGGGCTTGGCAACTGGTCCACATGTCTGTTGTCAGGTGTATAGTGTGAACAGCACTCTTCTGCAAAGCTGCCCCCACCAACTCAAGCACCTCTTTGTGTAGTGCTGGAACAGCAACCCTGGCAAAATAGTACCGGCTAGGAACCTTCCATTTAGGGGCCAATGTTGCCACGAGTTCAAGGAAACCCACACCTTCGACAAACGAAAAAGGGAGAAGGTCCACCGCTAGCATTTTTGCCAGTTTAGTGTTATAGAGGCGTACAGTTGGGTGGTTGCGTTGAAATTGCGCATCTGAGGAGAACATGGCTGAAATGGTGCGCTGGACAAATTTACGGGATGATGCTGATGCCTTCTTCGACCCACTTCTGATCAGTGTTGACATTTTCCGCATTGGTGTGTCTCCCAGACTCTCAGTGTGCCTGCTTTGTGTTACGGAGGGTGTGGTGCTGCCAGGGGTACTGGGTGCAACCGGACACATGTCTGACGCTTCTTCTACCTCCCCATCATCTTCAGATGAAACACCTACTATGGGTATATTTTGGCCACTTGCCCTTTGGGATCGCTTTCCCTTGACGTTTGCTAGGTGCGGAAACCATTCGACAGCGTGCTTTCTTTCAAGATGACCTATCTGGCCTCCGGTTCCATAGTTGGTACCAGTCTTACCACGGCTAACGCTAGTCTTACAAATGCAACAAACGGCTATGTTATCATATTTTTCATGGACACTAAAAAAGTTCCAAACTGGGGACTGGAAACTTCTGGTTTTGCCGCACGAGGTGATACTGCTGCCAATGCCAGATGAAGCAGTGGTGGATGAGCCTTGCAGACATCTACTGGGTTGTGCAATTATTGCAGCAACCTTACTTGAGGGAGTCGAGCTGCATGGAGTCCCTCTCTGGGGAGAAAATATGGGAGCTGTAGGTTTTGTTGAACTTGTGGTACTACTTGACTGCGTTGGTGGTGCTACCAGTGGCACGTCGCCAGGGTCACGCTCAGCATGACGTCGGGATAGGGTGTAAATGTCTGTCTGCTGCATGGCCGGTGTGGCTGGACTGACATGTGTGATGAATAGATCATTGCTGTCATCCTCTTCAACAACATCAGAATGCACCACTTCATCAAGTCGGACGTTCGGATCCATAAGTATGAGCTTTCCGGGGCCCTTCCTTTTAACATGTGATACCTTTCGCAGCTCATGGTGTGCCTCCCTCTCAGACGTCAGAGATGGTTGCCAATCTAGATCCAGATCATCATCTGATGGAGCGGGGCTTGAAGAGGAACTTCTACACACCCTCCTTGATCTTTTCCTTGCTGGGGAGCTGGGAGAAAATGAATCATCAGGAGGAGTGGCTTCGTCTTCCTGACATGATACCCCGGCTCCAAAGTCAATTTCCTCCTGTGCCCCTACTTCTGGAAGAACAACCATTGTGGGCACTTGCACCGCTCCATGCGCCGCTACATGGGCATCTTCTCTGACCTCTACTTGCAAGTCTCCATGGACCTCTCCTTCTCGGCCTTCTCCTTCTCGGCCTTCTCCTTCTCGGCCTTCTCCTTCTCGGACAGCTCCTTCTCGGACAGCTCCTTCTCGGACAGCTCCTTCTCGGACAGCTCCTTCTCGGACAGCTCCTTCTTGGACAGCTCCTTGCGCATGTACTTCTGCTTGTACTAGTAGCCCATGCAGTTGTTGTTGCGGCTTTGGTTGTTGAATAGTACTTGTGAGATGAGTTACAACCTGTGTTGATGGTGTGCTGCTACTTTCTTGCGAGGAACCAACATCACTGGTCGTTGGTGATTCAACAACTAAACAGGCTACCTGTGCAGCACTCATGGTGGGCCTTAGTTTTTTTTGTTGTTGTTGCCCAAAAAATGTATTGGTTGAGCCACCAGTCTCCTTGGTAAGTGGTGCCACTTGCTTCTTCTTCTCCTTAGTAGAGACATCTTTATTGCAAGAGGACCTACGGGCACCTCTTTTTGGAGCCATCTTCTTCAGATGTCGGAACAACAGGCCGCAGCAGCACTTCTTCCTGGCACTGATGCTCAACGATGATGCGGAGTTTTGTGCACCTAAACGCAAACGAAGACAGAGGAACATCAGTAAATATAAATGTTGCATATGTAGCGCTTGAATAAACAGTTTGCAAGTAGGCATTTATGAATACACACGTGCACACTGCACACCACCACACAATATGGAAATTTCAAAATTAGGATTTGCTAAATTTTTAGGAAACAGGAATTTAACATTGATCCAAGAGAGCAAACACACAGAGGGTTGTACTTTCATGTACCCCTGACTCCGCCTGGGCACAATGGGTGAAAGCAAGGCACAATGGGTGCAGGCCTATGTCTCAAAGCTCACTGCCTGCATTCAAAATGGCCGCTTGACCCCCCCATCCACATGGCCAGGACCATGCCTCAAAATGGCCACCACCAACATAGCCAGCACCCAACCCCTACTCCAAAAAGTCAAAAAACACAACACAAATCAAATCACCACAATCCAATGCCATCCATCCATTTTCAGAAGGCTTATGCTGCCTGCTGGTGGTTTTCCGGTGCAAAATTGCAATTTTTACAATTTCGCGAGTGCGAGATTGTTGCTTCACGGTGCGAACGTGGCAAAAACCCGCAAAAACCGCGAACAGACCGATTCTGGGCCCCCCTGGGCATAATGGATGACATCAGAGCACAGTGGGTGCAGGCCTATGGCACAAAGCACACAAACTGGCTTACAAATGGCCCCTAGACCCCCACCCACACGGGACCAGACAATAAAATGGCCCCCACCCACATAGCAAGCCCCCAACACCACCCCAAAAAGTCCTAAAACACTCAAAAATCAGCACAATCCAATGCCATCCATGCCCTGGCCAGAATCATGTTAAAAAAAAAATCAACAAAACAGTTGTATCATGCATGCACCCATAAATAAGCCTGGTGGTTTTCTATTCATGTGCAGCAGAATTGTAATTTTTACAATTTCGCGAGTGCGAGATTGTTGCTGCGCGGGACACGAGCAGTGCGAACACAAGCAAAAACATCCTCAGCTCGCGAACTTGCAGATTTTCCCCCCAAAAAGTCGAAAAAAAAGCAACACACACAAAAATCACCACAAACAAACAACATCAACTTACTTCTTTGTGAAATCAAATTTCGAATCCAAAAGTAATCCAAAAGGCCTCAAATCCAAATATCCAGCAGCAACCACAAAAAGTAATCCTTCCCAGTCAAGATCGAAATCAAAGTGGCCAGGAAATGGAGGAGCTTACTGGACAGGAACAGGAAGTTGGAGACTGGGGCACTTCCTTCACCCCACCCCTATGGGAGGAGCTTGCTGGACAGGAACAGGAAGTTGGAGACTGGGCCACTTCCTTTACTAATTTTTGTACTTTCGCTAGTGCGAGATTGTTCCTGCCCGCGCCGTGGACCGCGAGCAGCGCGAGCAGTGCGAACACAAACAAAAAATCCGCTTCGCGCGGATTTTGCGTATTCTCGCCGCATCCGCGAGAGTTCGCGGATTGCGGATTCTCCGAAAATACGAAAAATCCGCGAGCGTAACGGATTTTACGCCCATGCTTAGTGGCCACCAGAGGGTTACCCTCCGCCCCAGTAGAACTAGTTTTGGGGAGAGTTTTCCCTCCTTGACCCTGTCTCTACTTTGTCTTCAGGAATTAAAGGCATCCTGCTCAAGGGTGTCTGCGCAGCTTCCATCCCAAAGGAGGCTTCACCTTTAAAGCCTGCTGTTAAAAACGAGGTTTCTGGTTGGTTAGGGTATGCACCTAAGCCAGGCAGAACCCACCACTCTAGTCAGGGTAAGGGAGTTATAGATCCAAGATAGCCCCTGGTCTCCCCCTTGGTATCTAGGCAGAGCAGTCAGGCTTATCTCAGAGGCAATGTGTAAAGTGTTTGTGCAACACACACTCACACACACCAGTGAAACACAGGCACACCACAAAAGAGACTCCACACCATTTTATACAAATATCACTAGTATTATATATAAAACATATAGCCCAGAAATACATAAATCAAAAATCACTTTGCCAACTAGGCAATTGTCCTGACATCACATGTAGTGCACTGCAGTAGACACACACACCTTGCACAGGTCATAAATCACTTTGCAATGTAGGTAAACAAAATGCATTAGATCACCATTACATTGACATTTGAGCCGCATTGCATAAACTGTGCTTTCAGGGAAAGTTGACTCTCATAACGGGCCTACCTCTGCACCCCCTGGTCCAGTTCATGTACCAACGGACAGAGCAGTGCTTCATGATCTGAGCTGATGCCAGGTGAGGTGAGGAGTGCACCCGCATAGTGACTGGGTTTTGTCCAATTTTCCTGTGAGAGTCGACCAAATTTTGGAACCACAGGTGAAAGTAGGTTGTATCGTACCAACGACTTATTTGAGACTGAACTTGTTTGTTTTGCTTTGTATATTCACACGTTTTTTGCAGTACCGATAATAAATCTAGGTCCTGATGAAGTCTTGATCAGACTTGATCAGTAGGCTGAAACATGTAGACCTTTTCCTTCTGGACTAATGCAGTTATTTGGTTAAAACTGCATGTGCACTGGTTTTTATAGTTGACACCAGGATAGCTCCTATTAAACTTGTTTGTGTCCTAGTAGCCAATTTTAAATCAAGTTTACTTTTGTTCATTTACACACACTGCAACCATCACCATAAGCACAATGCTTGCTCCACTTCTAAGAGATCTTAGTCGATTCCACCTAAGACTATTTAAAACATCCCTGAGCTCCCTTCTCCTTCAGAGAAGGTTGTAGCCCTTGGTTGCACCCAGATGATGAAGCATGCTACCTTGGTGGATGATGCGATTCTGTCCTCTTTAAAAGGTCTCCCCTAACAAGCAAGGGCCACCCTTTTACTAATTATGTTAGTGCTAATTTTTTCAGACCTACAGTTTTTGTTGTGTTTGTAACTACCTCTGCACCCCCCAGGCTGTCCGTGCTACCAGGAAATACTCTACCGGTTTACGTGGTGTAGGCAAGGGGCACAAATCACCCCGGTGTGGTGTGGTATGAACTGTAGGAAGGAAGCTGTTAGAGTCCCCACCAAGTTATTACCAGCTTGGTTCAGTTCGCCCAAGCACACGATCCAGGTGCGTGTCCGCTGGCAGTAGTGACTGGCCTGCCTGCCCTGATCTCATAGGAAACAAAATGCATCTGGCTTAGCACTATGGCCGTACTCAGATCCCTCCATGGGCCTAAGTGGGGCAAAGTTCTGCTCCTCTCAGCTGGTGTGGCCCATCGACTTGGTGCGGTTGATCTGGGGACTCCAGACTTGCATGGGATACCCCTCTCTGTCTACCTTCGAGGATGCGGTCTGACCCGTGTCGATGGGCCGGCTGCTGATGACGCCACCCTGGCTGATAGCTTCTTGGGCAATTGCCAGGTGATGCCATGAACTCGGGCAGTGCGTTGGTTGCTGGGGCAATGCTGGGTGACTCTTTCACGCCTACCAATCCTAAGTCATCAGGCCCTCTCAGTCTGCGGCTTGGCTCAGCAGCAGGTGTGGCTTAAAAGTGAACAAAGAAACATCGCACACGGCTTCCACTGCCTAAGGCCCCAAAGCAAGGATTTCAATCCAGTATTTGCACTGGGGAGTCTTCAAGCAGGATACCATAGTAGGGCAAAAAGCATCAGTCCTTTTACTCCACCACAGAGAGAAGCAGCAACTGTAGGCCAACCCACCACTCACACAGTCCTTCTGCTCTTCTTGACAGGGTCTTCTTGTTCCTTGAAGTAATCTAATTCTCTGGGGTTTAAGATCTAATACTCATACCCCATTTTGTCATTGTTCTCTTTGTGGAAAGGTTCTCTGAACACAGTCTAAACCAGTCCTGTCCCCCTTGGTGTAGCATGACCACAGGGGGTGGAGAAAGCATAGTTAAAAGGAGAAACAGACTATTTAGGTGCAAGCGAAACTCCTACCACCACTCTAAATGCAGACCAGTTCTATTTAGCCCATTAGGAGTCACCCAAGCAAGTCAGGGCACACCTCAACCCCCCCTAGTGACTGTCTAGAGTGAATTCACATCCCCAGGTCCTGTCACTCCAACACCAGATGCTGAATACACAAACAGTCAGAGGCACACTGGATGGTAAAGTAAGAAATTGCCCAACTTCCAAAAGTGCCATTTTGAAACCCAGAATTTAAAAGCCACCTTTACCAAACGTGTGTTAATAAATTCTGAGTTCAAGGAGCCTAAACCGCATTTCTCTGTCTCGTCCCTATGGAGAAGTATACTTGTAAGATAGTGCAAAGCAACTCCCATATTAGCCTATGGACAGATAGCCTTTCAATAGTGAAAAATGAAATGGGCAGTATTTCACTATCAGGACATGTAAACACACCAGTACATGTCCTATCTTTTACATACACCACACCCTGCCCATGGGGGTACCTTGGGACTACCTGATGGGTGCCTTATTTGTAAGAAAAGGGAAGGTTAGGGCCTTGCAAGTGGGTGCCCTTGTTAGGCCAACATGGCAGTGTAAAAGTACATGTGCATACACTGCAGTGGCAGGTCTAACATACAATTACAGGGCTAATTCTGTGGGTGGCACAACCAGTGCTGCAGGCCCACTAATATTTCTAAAGAGTCAAGGGAACCCTGTAAGTAAAGAGGGACCAATGGTATGCAATGTATTATAGGAGACAACGGTCCCTCCAAAGAGCTTAAGGGCAATGGTTCACAGAACCGCAAGAGACATGTGCCAAAATTCTCTAAATGGAGAGACAATGTATTTATTAAAAGACACAAAGCAAAATATATACACATCTGTAGGTAAATGGTTGGAAGTCAAAAGATTTCCAAACCTCAGGCTTTTACAAACATAGTGACTTCATCAGTAAATGCATATTAAGAACAGTCATAATGCAAAAACATCTTGTGCCCCAAATAAATCAAAATGAGCCAGTTTGGAGTCAAGATCTGCAAGTCAACGACGTTTCAATCCCAACTAAAACTGGGGGATCATCATCAGGACGCACAAGTATATGCCTGAGAAGCAGCCTCCCAAGTCTCTTGGGAGGAATCCAGAGCGAACGTAAAATGGTCAGTGCCCCACCATTGGGGGCCTAATAATGCTCACTGTGGGGTATTATTTAGAACGATGGAAGACAGCAGGCCAGGGATTACCTGCATATAAGTAACCCTGCATCGGGCCCCCAATGCTTAGAGTGAGCTTAGGACACACAGTGGCAGGATCAAGCTGGAGTCCAGTGAGTTTGGGAAGTGCCCACTAGTAGCATTTGATTTACAGGCCCTGGCAATCTCAATGCAAAAAGCCTTTTCCTTACGTAAGAGATTTGGTGTCATGACTGGCTACTAATGAAGTGAACTTTTTACTGTCATCTACTGTTGCATGTAATGGAATGTGGGATGAAGGCTTAGAGCTATATAAAATGGTCTCTGGTAGAAAGGTTGGGGGTTGTGAGTGTGGACAATGTGGGAAATATTTTCATTTTGTGCATGATGAGTACTGAATGCAGCACACATGGAAATAAGAAAAAACGAGGAGCAATTGACATATTTCTCCTTATTACATCTCACCTCTGAAACCATACAGATTTGACTCTTCCCTAGGTTTACATCTCTGTGTAAATTTGGGGCAGTGTTAAATTTAATGGTGTTGCGTGGTAAAACCCTGTGCAATGCCCATGGAACACCTTCAGAGTGCAGAGTAAGACTATGCTGTGATTTTCTTTCTGTCGCCTTACTCATGAATAATGAGGCCACTCAAGCCAAGCAGGGTGGCTTTGCGTAGCTTAATAAATCTTTATGAGAGCCGTGCGCCACGCATGTACCACTTTACGTGGTGCAAAAGTGCCATAGCATTCACATAAATAAGCCTCTGGATTTTTAAAAAATGGCTTTAGAACTAAAATGTATAGTTCCAAACCTAATCAATTTTTTCCATTTTGCAATTTGTGTGACATGGAGCTCTCTAATTTTACTGCAGTGCATGTAACAGAAAGATCTTTGCAATGTAGCAGAAACAAAATAGAATACCATGGAAATAAATAAAAACATTGGATTCATAACACATACAAATTCTTGAATATGAATACATTATAAATTAAAAATTATATCCTAAAATACAATACTTTTGAAATATAACAGCAAATTAAAATGCTGTTATAATGTTAATTACACAATAAAAAAATTATAAATATAAAAATAAATGATTCATATATAGAACATACATATATACCCGCATCCAAGTAAATTACAAAGCAAATTAATTGCAATTCAGTAGTTGTGGTCCTTCTACAAGAATCCTAGGTTCATAAATGACATTGTAAATCCATAAAAATGTTCTTCTTTTAAAAATAAACTAAAACAAAACTCCTTGAAAAAAATATAACCAAAAAATCCATGTCATATCCTTTGACTCCCTTGAAAAGTCCAAAAATATATATATAACACAATAAAAGCTAAAAAAAACATATAAAATCAAGGACAATAATTTAAAACCTTTGAACATGTAAAATTCAACATGTTTTCATTGTGCTAGAAAACAAGTCTGGAATTTTCAAATTTCCTATCCATGGATAAATGTTTTCTGTTAAATAACATACACACCCCTACACAACTAACTATACCCACATGGAAACACCATAAACACATGTAAAATATACTTAAAACATATATACACAATGAGGGACATTCACAAAGGTAATTTACACGTGTGAGCAAGTTAAGCTTGTAATTAAAACTGTTTTTAGTACAGTTACTACTTTTGGCTATTCAAAAAATCGGAGTCTAAAGTTCCTAACAGGTGTAGAATTACATTTCTCCATCCACTGAAAAAGGAATTGAAGCTAAATTTACAAGCTTAAGTTACTACTGGGAAAAACAAGACAGTAGCACAGAAAAGAAAAGAGAAAAATAAATCTACTAGTTCACTACCTGAAAAACACAATATACTGTCTACGGTGAGCAGTCAAAATATCGAAATTTTAATATCGACCTACTCTAGTATCGAGTTTTTAATATCGTAGGGACAGAATAACGAAGTCAAGAATATCTTTGACCAGAATATCGGTACTGCAAGGTAAGTAATATCGATTTATTTAATATCGAAGTAAGTAATATCGAAGTAAATAATATCGTTAGCAAAAATATTGTTAGCAAAAATATTGTTGTAAATATTATTGATTTTTTTAGTTATGTATTTAGTATGTATTTCATATGTATGTTTAACATTTTTTTATGTTTTTTATTTATTTTTAAATATATATTTAAAGAGTTAGAAAATAGTTATTTTTCTAAACATTATTTTCTGCGTTTTAGTATTAGAGCAGGTTGTGGGTTTATAGGGGAATAGGGTGGGAAGTAATTTAATTATAATTAATTCATTAATTTGTTTGTATTTATTGTTATTGATTGTTAATTTATTGTTAATGCATTATTAATTGGTAATTAGTTCTTATTAATTGGGTAATTTATGATTATATTAATTATAATTAATGTATATTAATTTTTAGTCATTGGTAATTAATGTATTATAAATTAATTAATTGGTCATTAATTTTTTATTTATTGATTAATTGATAATCCAATTAATTATGTTATTTTGTAATGTGTAGCAGGTTGTTGGTGTATAGGGGAATAGGGTGGGAAGTAATTTAAATATAATTAATCAATTATGTTTTTATCGATTGTTATTGATTATTATTTTATTGTTAATTAATTATTAATTGGTAATTACTTTTTATTAGTTGGTTAATGTTAAATTATATTAATTATAATAATGTATAATTATGTTTGACTTTTTGTTATTGTTAAATAAATTATTGTTAAATAATTCTTAATTGGTAATTAAATGTTATTGATTTATTAAGTGAAAACTTAAATTAATTGTGTTATTTTTGTATGTGTAGCGCGTTGTCTGTTGATCGGGGAATAGGGTGGGAAGTCATTTAATGTTATTTAAGGAAATATTAATTACATGTAATAGGTATTTATTAATAATGTTATTGTTAAATAATTATTCATATGTTATTTATTTTATAAAAAATATTTAATTGATAAGTATGTTAATTTCAACTCCTACACTATCCGACACTTTCTCTACTGTTGCACTCACTAGAGTGGGAATAGTGATTTTTACCCCTCCGCTATCCAACACTGTCCCTACTGTTGCACTCACTGGAGTGGGAATAATAATTATTAGCCCCTTCGCTATCCATCACTTTCCCTACTGTTGCACTCACTGGAGTGGGAATAGTAATTTTAACCCCTACGCTATCTAACGCTTTCCTTACTGTTGCATTCACTGGCGTGGGAATGGTAATTATTATCTCTCACTATCAAACACTTTCCCTACTGTTGCACTCACTGGAGTGGGAATAGAATTTTAACCCCTACGCTATCCAACACTTTCCCTACTGTTGCATTCACTGGGGTTGGAATAGTAATATTTACCCCTACGTTATCCAACACTTTCCCTACTGTTGCACTCTCTGGAGTTGGAATTGTAATTTTTACCCCTACGCTATCCAACGCTTTCCCTACTGTTGCACTCACAAGAGTGGGAATAGTAATGTTTACCCCTACGCTATCCAGCACGTTTTCCTACTGTTGCACTCTCTGGAGTTGGAATAGTAATTTTTACCCCTACTCTATCCAACGCTTTCCCTACTGTTGCACTCACTGGAGTGGGAATAGTAATTTTTACCCCTACGCTATCCAGCGCTTTGCCTACTGTTGCAGTCTCCGGAGTGGGAATAATAACTTTTACCCTGACACTATCCAACGCTTTCCCTAATGTTGCAATATGTGGAGTAAGTATATATATATATTAATTTATATTTAGATGTTTAATTAATTTTAATATTATGTATATTAGTTCTTATTTTTGTAATATGTTTTAATATTTATATCTATATTTTTTAAATTATAAGTATTATATACTTATTTTTGCATTTTTTTAAAAACATTTTAAAAAGTGAAATTTTTAACATTGATATTTTTGACAATATTTTTTTCTGATATTTTGTACTTACCTTTATGTAGATAGGACTTCGATATTTTTGTCTTCGATATTTCTGTGTCGATATTATTGTAGGTCAATTTTTTTGCCTGTGGATATTTTGTCAGACATTCCATGTCTACATCATTAAATGTCCCTGTAAAAAGAGATATGTGGACAACACCATCACTCCATTGAATTAAAGAATCATGCATAAAAAAAGAACCATTAGAACAAAGATTTCAAATATCCTGTTATGTAGCACTTCTACAATGAAGACCAATGTGTTGCAGATTCACTCGTACTTGAGGATAGACACAGTGTCAAAAGACACTAGAGGAGTCAAAGAGCATTGAAAAATAGACAAATGAAATCAAGATACATAATAACATTGAAACTAAGCACTTATCAGGACTTAGGGGGTCATTAGGATGGCGGGAGGACTTTGTCAGTCCGCCATCCTCCCGTGGAATGGGACCGCCCGCCATTGGTGCGGGGTCCCGTTGCATAGATTAGGATGCGCCCGCCACACTGGTGGGCGCATCCTGCATTCCTGACATTGCGGTGGACGGTGCACTCAGCACCGCCCGCCACAATACCAAGAAGGCATGTCGTGCACTTACATGTACAACATAGACAACATAGCAGGCACCGTGCGGTGCCTGCCATGTTGTGCATGGAACTGCAAGGGGATACCATAGGTATCCTCCATGTGCACCCCCCCACCCTGCAGAGCCCGGGGGCCCGCAACGGGCCCCTGAAAGCAGACTCCGCATGCCTTTTCGTGGCGGCCCAGTCGACTTGTCGACCGGGCAGAAAAACGGTGGACGGTCTTTCAGTCTGCCATGGACACCCTAGCCATAGTAATATGGTGGGGGTCTTTGCTGCAAGGATGGGGGCGGAACGCCCCGCCGGGCTGGCGGTGGCTACTACCGGACCAGCGGGGGCGATCCGCCCGCTATCCTAATGGGGCCCTTAATCTTTGATGAATAACTAAATGTATTTTTGTAAAGTCACAGTTTCAAATAGCGAATAATAACTTTCATCAATCTAATATTACAGAGAGAGATATCGAACGGGCTGTATTTTCAGTTGACTGAGTATTTTTATGTAACCACTTTGTTTCTTTAAAATATTTCAATGTCGAATGAAAGAGTGACTAAAAACTATGCTAATTATAGACAAAAAGAAAGGGCAGCAATAAGTAGCCCACATGGGCAAAAGTACCTTTACACCCTTAGGGCCTGATTTGAATCTTGGTGGATGGGTTACTCCGTCACAATGGTGAAGGATATCCCATCCACCGTAATATAAATCCCATCATATCCTATGGGATTGATTGTTCAGCGGATGGGATTTCCATCAACGTTGTGATGGAGTAACCTATTTGCCAAGATCTAAGTCAGGCCCTTAATCTGATATCACTGAGAGAAGTAGTCAGTCTACACAGAAGTGTGCAATGGTAGAGAACTCAGTGACACTCCAGGGCTAATAACCAAATAGAGCTATATGGTATAATTACTTTTACCTGAATATAAAATGTGATATACATTTTGAGAAAATGCTTTTTTTTTGCGTGATCAACCCCATTTTTTTGCTGAATTTTATAGCTGGATTTTAGACCTGCACAATGGGACATTACTGTCTAGTGCCCAGTGAATGTGCTCCGACCCCTGAAAAAAGTATATGTATATGTATATGTTGTATAATCTCTGATTGGAATATTAAAATACTATAAAGCAACAGTATAAGGTATAGAAGCTATACCAATCCCATAGAAGGTTAGTTGTTACCTGTGGACTGTAGCACTCATTGTGCCATCCAATAATGTGGCAAGGAAAACACAATGTCAAGTCTACCATTTTAGACTGTTGATGAAGTTTCAACCTGCAGTCCAATATGTCAAAATGATGGTTTTGACAGGGGAAAAACCTTCCATTTAAATATCACCCCTATTTCAGCTTTGTAGCCCACACGGTAGAAAGCATGGAATTTAAAAGTAGTACATGTAAAACTTAAATTTTACCATTTGCCTGCAATGACAAGTCCCTTAAAGCTATTTTTACTGTGGAAGGTACTGTCTGTCCTATGAGAAACCAAGTATAGGGATTACATTAATTAATCTGCTCAATCGATTTGGGACAAGCAAGAAAAGTGATTTTCCACAATTTTTTATATTTATTCAAAATTCAATTGTAAGAAATTGAGGGTATCAGATGAGGGGGTGAGTACCCAGCTCAAGTAATAACAACATCCACTGTCAGGGTGAATCACTAATTCCACTAAATAAAACTGATCTCAACCCCTTGGTAACTATGGCATAGAGCAGACAGAGGCAATGTGTAAAGTATTAATGAAAAACTAAAACAGTAAAAATCCCTAACCAATTTAGAAACCTAGGGGGCATATTATCAAGGACCGGTGTTAAAATTATCGCTGTTTTATCGGCAGTAAACTGCAGATAAAACAGCGATAATAGGCTTGATAATAGGCCCTTGTTAATTCCCATAGAAGCCCATGTTAACATCCACAAAAATCTGCTCTGAATCTCTTTAAAAAATAAATAAGTATAGAAACAAACTATTTTTTATATATTTTTTATTTTTTATAATGACACAATATATCATTTACACTACAGTAACCATATAAAATATTCATTTTGAATAAAACAGTAAATAAAATTATCCCAAAACACTGAACACAAATGTTCTGTTTCTAAGCTTAACTTTATATAATAACATACTCGGCAAAATATAAATAATACATATAACATTTCTAAACATTCTAAACTTTCAAATAAATAACAGTACCAATATGTAATCGGCTGATCTTACATATAATTTAAATAAGTGAATATAAAAAACTTTTTTATTCTTCCAATAGTATTCCATATAGAAATATACCTGTTTTATATAGAAATATAGATAGATGTGATGAGGTATCATTTTCAATTCCTCATTTACGACTTTAAAGAAATAGATCTCTATTGCTTTTCAACAATCAGCAGCGTTTATGTGGCATTTATAGCCCACTTTGTGTTATTAACCATTCACATAATGCTTCTACTTGTTAATTGTATTTCTTATCTTCTTTTCTATTCGAATTTCATTGTAATGTGACCAGAAATGTGTGTTTCAAATTTCCCTCAGACTTTTCAAAGTTAATTGCTGCAGACTCGTTCATTTTCTAATCTCATTCTGTTTTTTGCTAGTAGTCTTTAAATGTTATTCATGTTAAATTCATTAGTACATGAGATAAATTAATTAGTGTTACAACCTGGGTAGTGTTATAGGAAGTTAAAAAAGAATGAGAATTGATTTGTTTAATTGGTATGAAAGGTTAAAACATGCCAAAGAGATTGGATAAATACATTTAACAGTATGGAAGTTTGATGAAACAGTGTACGAGGCTATGAGGGTGAGGGAATAAAGTGCGATGTGCCTGGTGCAAACTTATAGGTCCTCCTGCTGTTGGGCACAATCTGCAGATTACTGGTTACCTCAGGATGTTTTGAGATTAACCAATAAATGTTCCCTTCCCTCAATCATTTGAGTGGTGATTACCGGAGCACGAAGCTGCTTGACCATGTAGGGCACAGTCAGTGCTATTTAGTGGATCTATTAAAAGCTCATTGCAAAGTGCCAGACCTTTGGTATGTGGCCGGTGGCCGTTGTCTTCATTTAAGCAAGTGACAGGCAAATAAGGCTTGGAAATTTCCCCACTGTAGCTAGGGTGCTTGGTGTATTTTCAGTGAAGCATATCTTCAAGGCCTCCCTGCAGTGCTTGATGCCTTTCAGCAGAAAAAAAGGAAGGAGCAGGTAACATTGTTCCTGGGCCAGTTTAGGACAGCAGCACAGCAAATGGAGCCAAGATTCTTTATTATAATTGCATAGCCTGCATGAGATTGATTCCTCTTGATAGGCCCAGGCAGGATTTAAATCTGACACTGGGAAAGCGTTAAGTCTCATATAGAAATTTTCCTGCAAGCCTGAGTTGCGAGTGCATGTTGAAAATAGGAGTGTGCCTGCCCTGGGATGTAAGATTCATCCAGTGCCTCCATCAGAGGGCTTGTCCAGAAACTCCCAATGTCCTGTTCAGAAGAGGCTAAAAGTATTTGCCTTTTTCATGACTTTTTTCCAGACTGAGAATGGAATGTCTTGTGTATGCAGGCTTTCTGTCTTGATCTTCATAGAGCGTATTGTGTTTGCTAGCAGTAATTGCCAGGGGGACCCTGCTCCGTCAAATTTTAATCTTAGATGGTGTTTGAGCGAGGACTCAAGAGTCTGCAGGACCCTCGGTTAGAACTTTATTAAATCCCCCTGTCACATGAGGTCAGGGCTCCTGAGGCCCAGCTCCAGCCTAAGCCTCGATCTTCTGGCCTGCCGGAGTGCTGAGTAGAGTTTTCTTGTAAGCCTTGATCTGGGAGTTTGTATGGAAACACCAGGTGACCATAATTGAGAGCCAGGATTAGTTTTGCTTTCAAAACAGTCTGCATGAGTTCAGCTGTTAGACTTTGTAGGCAGTTACTAAGGTGCTTCAGTAGGTGGATATTGGTGGAGGCCTTTGTTTTGAGATGCCTTAGGTGTGCGGCTGGTTTGGCACGTTCCAATAGGTTGTCATAATAATTTGTAAGTCACCCAGCTTTTTTGCTAATATTTTACTACATAAGTAGCCCAAATTGTATTTAAGCCAATAAGTGTCATCGTTTTAAAATCTATTAGTTGGTATGATGTACATTAATATTGGCCAATCATGTACCTCTTTATATATTTTGTTGTCTGCCTCTGTGTACCTTGTTCTTGCATGTTAGTATATTTGCTAAATTGTTAGGGTTTGGTTTGTTGGGCACAGTCTCATTTTGTGGACCAGACAGCACGAATGAAGGTTCTGAACATGATTTAAGTTTGAAAGAAGTTGAGGTGGGATGGATTCGTGAAAGAGGTACCAAATGGAATCAGGTAATCCCTCTACTTCCTCTGTTAGGAATATTGACCATCCTCTGTTAGGAATAATGACCATCGCCACTTTATGGTTATTCATTGTGGTGGCAATGATATATGACATTTAACTGGAATTGAGATGAAGAGGACATTCTCTATCTTGGCGCCCGATTCACAAAGGGACTTATGTGTAGTAAAGTTAAAATTAGTTAAAAGTGTGAAGTCTCCACACTCATGGTGAAATTTCCCCACTCAGAATGGAATCACTGCACAGTACCCAGCAGAAGGTGCAAAAAGCGTTGCTGAGACACCGCAGATGGCCTCACAGTGCCGGTGCCGTTGATGCAAGCAGCAACTCTCGATACAAAAAGTCAAAATATCATTCTGCACATGAAAGGAACCGAGAAAACACTGAAGAAAGACTTCCGTTTTACAATATCATTAATGACATATGATTATACAGCTGCATTGCAACAAGAGAAATTCATCAATATTTCCCAATTAATCGTTATGATAATTTACAAAATACCAGTAATATGTCTGAGAAATTAATTCACCAATACAATGATTATCATTGCATCATATGTATACATGCTCAGTTCCAACACATTAAGGGAAAACCACCCAACAGTGAATGCTAATGTCTATATTTAAAAAGGCAATATGAAATATGGCAGATTCACATGTCGACAATGATGAAAACATGGGGTCAGAGCTGCACACCAGTTATGGCATTCGCATACCAGTTGTGCATGCTCATGGGGCTCTCCAAAGGCCAGCCTGGAAAATAAACCAGTGCTGAAAAAGAAACTCCATATACAGGGCAAGTGCCCCTTGGATATCCGTACTGTCAAAATGAATTACATCGCCAGTTATCATTCATGGTCCTAAATTGTGACCAGAAGCTAATGAGATGGTAAGCACCCCAGTGCCCCCAATATGCTGAATCATCTTAAATCAAAGGCAAGTGCCCACATATTGAAACTATGTGTTACTGCATGATAAAAATGCCTCAAAATGTTATAAAAGTGAGATACAAACAAACAAGTTGTAAAAGAAAATTGGCATATAAATGCAAATTAGGAAATATATATACACACAATATTCAAAAATATTTAACCAATATGAGTTGTCAATTCTTTGCTACTGTTCATTCCAAATGGAATTCTAGTGTTTAAATCAATCATATATCTCGATTCCAAAGTTCGCAACAGTTTCTCTCTGTCCCCACCTCTTGTGTGTTTCATAATGCAGTCAATCCCAAAGGACTTTAGGTGACGGTTGTCACTGTTGTGTTTGACCATGAAATGACGAGCAACGGGGTAATTCAAATAATTATTGGTTATAGAATGAAGATGTTGCATAATTCTCATTTTTTGTGGAGATTTTGTGCTCCCAATATAACACAGCCCACAGAGACATTCCAACAAATATAGTACAAACTCAGTATTACAAGTAATCAATTTACGAATACATCTGAGTTTGACATTGTCGGTGGTATAACTCTTACAAATGTTGCTATTTCTACAGGCTTTACAAGATCCACATCGATAGAAGCCTCCCCTTTTCCTGTCAAGCCAATTAGATGGTGATCGGTGTTCCCGGTAGCTATGTACTAAGTAATCCCTCAGTGACTTAGGTCGTCTATATGTCCCCTGTGGTGTAACCCCTATAGAGCTACCAATGATAGGATCATTGATCAGGAGACTCCAATGTTTTTTTAAGTATACATCTAAATAGCGTGGATCTCTTATTATATGTGGTAATGAGCCTCGGTCTATTGTTCTCATTCCTATTTTTGTTTTTGGCCTTACTTCTGAAAAGGACATCAGTTTGCTTAACCCCTTAAAACTTGCTAGTGGCCTGACTTAAGATCTTCTGTGAGTACCCCCATTCGATGAATCTGAGTTTGATATTTGCCTGTTCTTTGTTGTAGACCTCATCTTTACTACAATTACGACAAACTCTCAAAAGTTTGCTGTAAGGTAGACTGTGTACAAGTCGTGCTGGGTGGTGGCTGGAGGCGTGTAATGTACTATTTCCTGCTGTCATTTTTCTAAAAAGTGATGCATGCAGCTTATTTCCTTCAATTTGGATTGCTACATCTAGAAATTCACAGGACTTGCTACTAATTTCATAGGTGAAACTGAGATTGAGATCATTGGTTTCTGGGACATTAATAAATTCCCTGGCAATCTGCTCATCACCCTCCTAGATAAGGAACAGATTGTTGATAGATCTGATCCAGATCGGGATATGCTCAGTGAATTTATCATGATGTTCCGTCCAGACTACCTGCTCCTCCCACCAGCCCAGGAAAAGGTTTGCTAGGCTGGGGGCAGAGCGGGTACCCAAGGCTGTACCTGACTTCTGTCTGTATACTACCCCTTCGAACAGACAGTTTTTCTGTTCCAGACAAAAAAGCATCATAGCTCCCAACATATTGGTATGCTCTAACAAGGATAACGGTCTGTCCTGCAAGAAATACATACAGGCTTCTACTCCCTTTCTTTGTTCAATGCATGTATACAATGAACACACATCTAATGATATCGTAAGATACGTGCTCTCCCACTTGTCATCATGGATCCTTTTAAACAAATCGGTACTGTTACAACAGTATGACCTCAAATCAACCACAAATGGGGCCAAATAGAAATCAAGACAAATTTAGGTATTCACAAGGGGACCCCCATTAGATGACACAATGGGTCTTCCTGGTGGTCTGGTGGGATGTTTATGTATTTTGGAGAGTAGGTATAGACAAGGTATGCAGGATGATCATTCTTTAAAAATAGATATTCATCATGGTTCAGCAAGCACTTAACCCACCAATTTTTTAGCATTTCAAGGTAAACACTGATAGTGCCCCTGTACGTTTCCCAAGTGATTTGCTCATCACATGATATATTACTGAGCTGACTGAGAGCCTCCCTTCTGTAATCCTGTCCATCCTTCAGGAAAATATTGCCCTTCTTGTCAGAGGGCTTTATCACTATGTTTGGATCATCAGTCAGCTGTTTAAGGGCAATTAGTTGGCCCCTTGTAGGATTGTCACGCCCGCCTACATCATGGTCATTCTGCATCCTAGATAGTTCATGGATCATAACAGAGTTGAAGGTTTCAATATTGTCATGGGGACATTCGGATTAAACCTCAATTTGGGTTTAAATCCGCTGCACATAGAGTCATCAAGGACAAAGCCCATTTGTCTTAATATTTCACTGGTCTCTAGTTGCTGCATCTCATTAGTTGTATCCTCATCCAATGTATGTATCGTCAAAATAGAGTCATTATCTTGTAACGTGTATGGAGAAGATACATTGGATACATTGGTTGGATGCCCTTCCCTAATCATTTTTTTTGTTGTTGTTATCATTTTATGTAGCTTCATTAATTTCAATTTCCTTATGTATAAGAACAGATCAATTCTCGCAGCCACATAATTCATGTCTTGAATCAGACACAATGATAGACCCAATTTCAGAAGGGACTCTTTGTCGTTAGTTAGTATCCTGGATGATAAATTAACAATGTTTTTTTTGTCCATCATGTCTGGAATTTTTGCTAGACACATCCTGCGATTGCTGCTGTGCCCACCGTGTCTCCTTCTTACTCTTTTTGTTCGCTTGATCCCTTTGCCTTGCCCCAAATTGTTGCAAAACTGCCCAGAACCCTACTTGACTGCGCCTGAACGAGGGAGCGCTAGGAGCAAAATCTTTTGCGGACCAGTCAACCACACCGGATTCCCGCCACCAGTCGCGCCGCCGCCTTGGGACTACGTTTCCCATCAGGCTCAGCGGCGGCGCGTTCCCCGACGCGGCAAAAGCGCCGGGAGGGGCTCTACAAAGCTGTGAGCCCTCGGTGGAGCGGGGGGGAGCCTCAAATTGTTGCAAAACTGCCCAGAACCCTACTTGACTGCGCCTGAACGAGGGAGCGCTAGGAGCAAAATCTTTTGCGGACCAGTCAACCACACCGGATTCCCGCCACCAGTCGCGCCGCCGCCTTGGGACTACGTTTCCCATCAGGCTCAGCGGCGGCGCGTTCCCCGACGCGGCACAAGCGCCGGGAGGGGCTCTACAAAGCTGTGAGCCCTCAGCGTCGCGGGACGCGAGCGGGACGCCCGGGGCTAAGCCCGGGCAAAGGGCGGGCCCTCTGAGGCCCTCCGAGGCACGAGAAGGCCGGGTAACGCTATCCCTGGATACCTAACGGGCAGATTTCAAGGTACTGTGTCCCTGCATGATATTTGGTACACCTAATTGCGTAGAGGATATCCATTGTCATTATATTGCTGCCGCATGGATTGACTACTACATCTTGTCACTGTTAATTATTGATTGTCCGTCTGAGTCTAGTTTTTGGGAAACCCTTCAGTGCTATAGCCCAGAGTATGGGGAAAAAACTGGTACCTGCCCCTGTTGATACCGTGAATACTTTGGACTCGTATCTTGTTCAAGTCGTCAGCAGCATTAACACTAAGCGAAGGCAATCTCTGGGCCTAAGTCAATCACCGGTTTTGCCCATAGATAGCCCATCAATAAGTGCAGCAAGCACAGTAATGTCAGATTCATTGATGGATAATCCCCCGCTTATTCTAGCTGATTCTCAATCCTCAGATCAAGATATTGAGCCTACCGATGACCCTGAGCCTTTGACCGGGAGGACTGATTTAATAGATCTATCAGATAATACCTTTATCGACCCAAACTGCCAGATCACTTCTGTGGATGAAGACCAACAATCCCCGCAGCCAGAAACACGCGCGGTCAGAGCGTGCAGAAAACCTACCGCGAAACGAGGGGGAAAACAATTAGGTCGGAAAAAACCTGCCACCCCTCCGGCTAGACGGACGGGTAAACACACTGACATCAATGCAGATACTGAGTCTAAATGCATTTTTGATGAAGATCTCCTCAGTAGGTTTCAAGATATGATAGATATTAAATTCAAGGCTATAATTAAACCTCTGATTGGGAAAGTGGACAAGCTAACTGCTGAAGTGAGGAAGTTAAGTGGGGCGAATAGCGCTTTGGTCAAGGAGGTAGAGAACCTATCCTCACTTGTCACAGACCTTACAGCGACGGATGAGGAGGATGCCCCCCATGAAACTAACTCACAGCCCACTCAGCCCACCCAACAAGGACTGATATCTTCTCCTTCAGTGCATTTATTACCCGCTATGGATTTGAATGTTGAAACTGGCATTTCCAACACCAATGTAACTGCAGATATAGCGGTAGCGCATCAAGAGACTGCCTCAGTAGATTTTATTGCAGAAGCTTTACCGGTAGTCTTGGTGTTGGCGAATGTTCCAGTCCTACCACAAGATAAATCTGAGTCTAATCAGGGCTTAAAAGACAAAGTCGTACATTGGCTCTCAAATAATATGCATATGGCCCAAGAAGGGTTTGATAAATTGGTTGGGAATATAGTCTTGACTAGAAGAGTACCCTGGATTGGCAGTAAGCCTAAAAAGTTTAATGGCGATTGTGTTATTTTAAATTTTGCTAACGCCGAAGTCCTCCCGGACATTTTGAACAATGTGTTCCCACCACAACGCCGTAGTGGTTCTATTATTCCACTGACTCTTAAGTTTTTTTACGATGAAATCCAGCCCGCAAACACCTTTAGGCAACACAAGCCTACCAATATTAGTAGTTGGGGGAGGGTCACTAGATCGCGACATCCAACTGATTGGTTACAGCCACTTGCACACCGGGACCCTGGAAGCTCTGGTTATCCGTATGAGCAAAACAGTCAGTTTGGTCACCCGTATGAGCACAGAACAAACGGGTGGGGGCAAGGTCCCTTGGGATATGACCACAGCGCGTGGGGTTTAAGGCCTACACGATGGCAAAGAGCGAATCCTTTTTTGACCCATCCAAATACCCCACACTCCATCTGGAAGCCAGTTCAAAATGGACAATTTCAGCCAGCAATGCCATCTGTGTGGGGATTTACCACAGGTAATAGATTTGGCCCCCTCTCTGACCTAAACACCTGCGACTGACTTGTAACAGGAGCCGAACGGGAAAGAGTGGGGTCGAGCATCCCAAAAGCCAGTAGTGGCGGCTTTAATAGTGATGATCACTCCAGCTCTCTATTGTCAAAAGCAGTGGTCGAGCCACATTTATCTATTAATCCTATCCAGAAATCAACTCCATCTGGGTCTGTGATCTGTGAAACATCAGGTGTCATCGGAGAGGATGTACAGCGGCTCGATCAAGGTGACTCTAGAGAGGTACTACCAGCGCAAGATATACCAGAAGGAGCTTCTGAGGGTGGAAATGAGCCAAATGTTATCATCGATTCATGCAAAATTATAAGTTGGAATGTAGCAGGTTTAAACGCCAAAATCCAGGACCCTGTCTGGCGGAGCTTCATTTCAAAACATCATATCATTGCTCTGCAAGAAACGTGGGTCACATCCAGTAATATCTGGTGGGATGGGTTTACCAGCTTTACAAGACCCGTAGCCCCTAGCAGAATGGGTAGGGCTAAAGGGGGTTTGGCGCTCTTTTTTGCATTGGATCTAAAAGGTAGCTATAGGCAGATCACCTCTGATTCAGACAACATCTTAATAGTGGAAAGGGTGATTAGCAAAATTAGTAGCACTCTATATGTTAATTTTTACAATTCCGGGAACAGCGATTACGGTGGCCGTAACATTGCTAGTCTGGACAGTATTTTAAATAAAATTTCACAGAATATCGTATTTGCTTCTGAGTTAATCTTACTAGGTGATTTTAACATTCATATATGTAATTTAGATTGTAAGGGACCAAATGTTGACGAAGTGGATGATGCAGCCCCAGTGGGACCTCACTTTGAACATTCTGTAGAGGGGCAAGAGCTTGAAGATCTACTGGCAACCCATAATCTTCTTGAACCCGACTATGGCCCGAGAATGCCAACTTTCATTGGCGGTCACCATGGAACGGTGATAGACTATATTTTTGTCTCACAAGGTATCCTGAATCGGACCACCGCGTATCGCACAGTAGTAACCCATTATAGCGATCATAATCCAGTATTACTGGAAGTGGCTTGGGGAGACCAGATGGGCGCATCACCATCAACTGTTAAAGCCTCACATCCCTTGAGGACCACTGATCAGGACAGAAGAGTGAAGTGGGCAAAAGTGATTCCGGACAACTTTTATAAAAAATGTCTCCCTAAAATTAAAGATCAGGTTGAGTTGTGTCAAAATCCGGATACACAAGGGAAACAGATTGTAGCAGCTTTTGAGGAGATATGTGCCCAGGTCTCTAGGGATCTTCTAGCCAAACCTATTCAGGGACCCCAAGGACACAAGCGATGGTTCGATTCAGCATGTTCAAAGGCCCATAGAGATCTGATGAGGGCCTTAAAAACTGTACCGAGGGCAACAGATGATATTGTGAGGCTAAGGAAAATTTATAAGACAGCCATAAAGAACTGCAAAGAATCGATCAAACGTGAAACATGGGAAAATCTCCTATCAGCGGCAGTGCTGAAGGACAGTAGGAGATTTTGGGAGATCATTAAGCAGCCCCTATTCTCCGATGATAGTAATGCAACCATGGATTGCGTGATTTCTGATGATAAATGGCTGTCTTTCTTCAAGAATGTATATGGGGGTGATGAAGTAGATGAGAGTACTACTACTGGTTTAGTGCACACTGGGCCGGCACATCCTATTGTTTTTAACACCCAAGAAGTGGAGAAAGCACTTAAGGCAACTACCAAACACAAGGCACCTGGACCAGATGGAGTCCCGGCAGACTTTTTTATGCACTCCCCTAAATTGTGGTCGAATGTTTTGTGTAATGTGTTTAACGCAGTAAACGACAATTCAGCACCTGCATCCTGGGCAATATCGACTATCGTCCCCATTTTTAAAAACAAGGGTCAGCGGGACGATCCAGCATTTTATAGACCCATTTCACTTTTGGACTCAACCGTAAAAGTTTTGGGGAGGGTCCTTTTACATAGATTAAAGGAGAATGTTGAGGGTTGTGGGGGGCTGTCCGAATTACAGTACGGTTTCAGGGAAAGAAAAGGCACTATAGAGCAATGTATAAACTTGCACTTACTCATCTCTAAGTATACGGTGGCCAAGGAGGGTTCTGTTTTTCTAGCATTTATGGACCTCTCCTCGGCTTTCGACCTCGTCAATAGGTCCAAACTATGGTCAAGCTTACTGGAGTTGGGTATTGACGAAGCTCTGGTCACGTTTATGGCCACTTTGCACCGGGAGCTTTTTGCAGCTGTGCGAGTGTCTAACAACGGCAGGTGTACCCCTTCTTTTAAATCTTTAAAAGGGGTACGGCAAGGTTGTATCTTGGCCCCCACGCTCTTTACTATCTACATCAACGGCCTGGGGGCATTCCTGCGAGGCAGGGGCACGGACGTCCCGCGTGCAGGAGGTGTCCAAATCCCGGCACTCCTGTACGCGGATGATGCCGTGTTGATTGCCCGCACTGGCATTGGGCTTCAGGTGCTTTTGAATGCCTTTGGCTCCTTTATGGAGAATTTGGATCTCAAGGTCAACGTGTCCAAATCTCATACGATGATCATGGGCCGTGATCGTGCCAAAAAAAGTCATAAAACATTCTTTTGCAGTGGGGTCCCAGTCTCCAAGGTCACTACATTCCCCTACTTGGGTGTTTTGTTTGATCATAAAGGGACGTGGGGCCCGCAGATAAGTGCAAAACGACTGGCGGTCACAAGATCTGCCTCAGCACTTTTAGGTTTCGCGGGCAAGCTGGGAGCTAGGCCCATGGAAGCATTGTTGAAAATTTACAAGTGTAAACCTGTGGCCATTGCTCTATATGGGTCCCCTTTGTGGGGATATGTAAATCTTGACCCCATTCAGAGAGCTGAAAATAGATTTATTAGATCTCTCCTATCTGTCCCCCAGTCGACCCCAACCTATTCAATCCATAAGGAGGTGGGCCTACCGTATTTGTCAGATAAATTGAGCCTAGCACCCTTGACCTTATGGATGAAAATGTGGTTAAATGAAGATCTCCCATTGAATCATATGATTTTGAAGGATGTTCAATTATTGGACAAACATAGCAAAATCCCATGGTTGGACTACCTGATTAAATCATTTACGGACTTGGGTCGCCCAGAACTTTTTTTCAGCCCAGAAAAAATCAGGGTTCAAGATATAGGCCACATAAAAAAGCTATTTTATGAAAGGAAAGATGCATGCCGTGAGGTAGTTGAATTGCAGAAACCAGCAGTTAGGGCTCACTACCTTTTGGTAAGTGTACCCCATCTTGCACCTTATCTGAGTTTCGTCACAATCCCTTATCATAGGTTCCTTTTAATTAAATTTAGGTTTAACCTTTTACACTTTCACCTTGGTTCTTTTAATTGCTGGCAGAAGCCAGAACAAGCCGCCCCTTGCAGCTGTGATAATTTTTCTGTGCAGGACACACTGCATTTTGTCATGTTTTGTAGTATGTTTCATGAGCAGAGGAAAAAATATTTGCTCCCCATTTTGAAAGAAGCAGGGTTCACACAGGTGCGCCCTGCACTGCTCTATCTACAGCTTTTGACAAATCCCCGCACCACCTTTAGTATTGCAAAATTTTTAGTGGCAGCTACAAGGGTAAAAGCTGCTGGCCAAATTCTTTCTTAAAAAAAATGTTCCTTAAATGGGATAAGATGCATCCTTTTATATTGTACTTTGTAAAATTTTGTATATAGTATTTATAATGTGTTTTTAGCTTGATGCTTTTTAGGAATAACTGGAAGGCTTAGTTTGCTTCTTATGTTATGTTTTTGTTTGTTTTGTTTTATTGTTTATTGTTTTTCTTTGTATGACTTGGAATAAGTCGAATAAAGATATTCTGACTGACTTCTGTTGTTGAATAACACGTAAGTCTCTTTGAGCCCAATCAAATATTTTCGCACAAGTTAAGATGGCTAAGTTCCAATCTGGATCCAGACCTGGGCACAGCACTGAAACTACCATGCTCCACTTTGCGGACGATGCCCTCCAAGCCCTTGACCAAGGCAAAACCTGCCTTCCAATCCTCCTAGATCTATCCTCGGCCTTCGACATGATCAACCATGAAAAACTACTCAAACGCCTCAAACTCAGGATGGGTTTGGATGGCTCTGTTTTAGAATGGTTGAGGATCTTCCTCCACAACCAATCACAGAGATTCCTAATTAACAGCAACCTATCAGCTGCCTCCCTGGTCACAGTTGGAGTCCCTCAAGGATCAACTCTGTCTCCCACCCCCTTTAATCTTTACTTAGAGCTGCTTACCGAAGTACTTTGCACAGCTAACATCTCCTACCATATGTACGCGGACAACACCCAAATATACATCAAAATTTAATCGCTCGGGCAGATCCTCTCCCTGAATGAGGCCCTGAAACTGACCGTCCAATGGCTCACTTCTAACCAACTCAAACTCAATGCAAAGAAAAACGAATTTCTCCTGATCTCCCCTACAAAAGCCAACCCGGAGATTCAGATGTGGATCAAGGCCATCACAGCCTTAAACTGCCCACCAACAATTGTGGACTCAGCCAAATCTCTGGGAATAATCCTCAACTGCAACCTGACCATGCAGGACCACATCAACTTGATGGCTAAATCAGCCAGGTTTCACCTGAGCTACCTAAGGAAGCTGAAACCCTTCATCTATGCTCCCGATCTGAAAATGGCAGTCCAAGCACTAGTCATATCTAGGCTGGAATATGGCTGTTCCACCCTCTCGGGTTTACCCATGATCTTACCGGCACAAGGAAATTTGACCACATCTCTCCACATCTGAAAGCTTTGAACTGGCTCCCTCTCGAGGCCAGAATACAGCTGAAGCTGGCATGCATTACACACAAGGCTCTATATGCAAACTCCCCTGTTTATCTTGCACAGAAACTAGTGATGTCTGGAGGAAGCAGGAACTACCAGGTCAGCCAGTGACCTCTTGCTCCAACCTGCCCATATTCGGAAATAAAAACTACAATCGGGCTTTCTCCGGGGCTGCACCAAGAATTTTGAACTCTCTCCAACCCGCCATCAAACGAATCCCTTCTCTGGCATGCTTAAAAAAGGAGGCCAAATCTTTCCTCATGGGTAAATTCCTTGCCTAATCTCTGCCTTCAACCACCACAGAGAGCCTGACTAATCTATGACTATCGCCTTTTCCTCAGATCCCCTACTCACTCCACCAAGAAACTGTGGAGTCTTATACTGATCAACTGTAATTGTAGCCATACACATGTGTCCCTCTATTCCCCTATGTGTCCAGCACCCATGCCCCTCTCCAATCGTTTGTATACTTCTGTATTTCTAAGCCTTTTTTGTTCACTTCTGTAAACCTTGTAAAGCGCTCTGATACCCTCATGGGTCAAGTTCACGCTCTATAAAACACTAAAATAAATAAATAAGATCCTCCCCTTCACATAATCCTTCTTGTTATGTAAGAATTTACGTTGTTTCTTTATTTTGATGATTTTAATCGGGCTTCCAAACCTTTTAGAAAGTCAATCACCACACTTTCTGTATCGTGTTTGTCCAGTTCTTGTCTTACTTTGATTAATTCCAGACGTATCTGATCCAAATCGATCTTAGCATACTTTATTAACATCTGAAGAATCCCCTTGCAAGTTTTGGCCATGTACTGTGCCCATTCATTGAGGAGATCCGGATTAGGGTTCTCATAGGTGGGAACAATAGAGATTCTAAGGCCTCTGGGGACACGTCCCACTTCCACATAATTAGTAAGAGAAGTAACCGCCCACCATTTATTTAATTCACGTTTGGAAAGCTTTTCTGATGCTGTTAAATTCTGTGTTACAGATGATTCCTGTGTACAAGCAACAATTACTGATTTAGAGTTCAATTCTGTGGGATTCAGATCTTCATTAAATAGAGAAATCGCAACAGCTTGCCTTTCACTTTCCCATTCATTCATATTCCCCTTTGTGTTCTATGCCAGAATACAAACATGTGTTCCACTTGACACGAGTGCCCAATTGCACCTGTGATGCACTTGCCCCAGCAATATTATTTGGAAGTATATAGTGCTGTACTGAATGGATTAGTAACACAGTTCCAGGGAGACGTCCCTTGAGTGAGCTGCCATGAGTGTGCAACGTTGTATCCTTCTAAGTAAACAGGACTCCGAGTCTCAGACATGAAGTTTAATTGGGAAATGTTGATGAATTTCTCTTGTCGCAATGCAGCTGTATAATCATATGTCATTAAGGTCTATTGTAAAACGGAAGTCTTACTTCTGTGTTTTCTCTGTTCCTCACATACTTCTGTGATGGGTTGAGCGCACAATGTAAACTTGACAAAGGCTTACTGCCAAAACACGTTTTTGCACATAAATTTAAGTGCAAAACCACTTGATGTGCTGTCTCATCATTTCATTTACTGAATGATATTTTGACTTTATATATATTTGAATATATATATATATATATTCACAGAAAAAACCATAGGTTATAGACCATATATAGTTAGGAATTAGCATTTACAAAACCTTGAAAATTCACTGAAAAAACCATAGGTTATAGACCATATATAGTTAGGAAATAGCATTTAGAAAACCTTATTTTACTCACACAAAACCATTGAAATTCCATATATAGTTAGTTGCACTAACTATATATCGCGCACCTGCAATCCACTGCTGATGATGTCACATATTACATCATTCATGACATGGTCAGTGACATCACTGATGACATCACTGATGACATCTCAAATGACATCACTGATGACATCACTGATGACATCTCATTTGACATTACTGATCACATCACTGATGACATCATTCATGTGATGATACAATGAACCTCTTCAGACTCTAATATAACCTTAGATACACTCAGTGTAAACAGACACTCACAGACTGTCACTCATCCATGGAGTTACTCACACACCTAGTCAGTCTTGCAAAGAATCAATCACACCTCGATTTCCTCAACTATATAGTTATACACACCTTACTTATTGGAACATATAATAACACATATTTACTCTGTTATACAATCCCTGATACAAGTTCACAATAATCCATACAGCCACTCACACATTCACTGGCTCTTATGCACAGTTATTTATATATGTCAACTATCACATGTACTGTGTTTTACATATGTACTTACTTTGACATGTAGCACTGAGATATCCATTCACTCACCAATACACTCATGCACACAGTCAACCGCCCATACAGATGTTTCCACATGCACTTTTGAACCCATACATCTAGTGAATCAACTGCTCACACATCTATGCACAGAGTCATACACCTCCCAGACACCCACACACACACTCAGTCTCCCATACAAATACTTGGGCAACTAATCAATAACCCATATAGTTAGTCATATAGCTAATGATCAACACATGCATCAGATTACAAAACAACAGACACAATGATGCACAATTTAAAACAGTTTAGTCACTAACCCATGCACTCAGTGAGACACATTTAATCACTCACTTATACAGTCAGTCATGCACCTACTAAATCCTTCATCCAGACACTTATACATCCACTCATTCTTCAATATGTAAGACATATTTTAACTTTACAGAAGCATACAGTCACTGGATGTTGTCATCAGTGATGTCATCAGTGATGTCATTTGAGATGTCATCAGTGATGTCATCAGTGATGTCACTGACCATGTCATGAATGATGTAATATGTGACATCATCAGCAGTGGATTGCAGGTGCGCGATATATAGTTAGTGCAACTAACTATATATGGAATTTCAATGGTTTTGTGTGAGTAAAATAAGGTTTTCTAAATGCTATTTCCTAACTATATATGGTCTATAACCTATGGTTTTTTCAGTGAATTTTCAAGGTTTTGTAAATGCTAATTCCTAACTATATATGGTCTATAACCTATGGTTTTTTCTGTGAATTTCATTGGTTTTTTAACAGCTAATATCTGTAGCTGTAAAATGTATTCTTCTTTAAATCCAAAAATATATTTTATATGTTTATGAATAATTTTTTTTTAAAATATTTTTTTTTCTTCGTTCCCGCTTCGCGAATCGGGAAGCTTCCCGTTAGCTGACCTTGATGCCGCGAAATAGACCGCGAGCCGGTAAACGTTTCTTTACCGCAAGTGCCGCGTTAGAAAACAACATCGTGACGCCTCCCGTCCGCATGACGTTCCACGTTGTCGCTTGATACGTCATATGACGTGCTACGTTAGCGAACTGGTACGCGAAGCGAGTGCCAAAGCGCAGGTTTCTGGAAGCAAACCGGGAGGCCCTGCAAAGCGCTTAACGTAAACACAGCAAGTCATGTGACTTGGTAATAACACTTTTCATTGGTTCATTTCACTTTTGGTTTCCTAATGATGTAAGACTAGGTCATATAATCTAAAATGAACACTTTTGATTGGTTGAGAACTCTTGTTTTTCCCAAATGATGAAAATCCCTCCTTCTTTCCTCACTCTGACTTTCATCATTGTGAGAGAAAGACCCTTTGTGATCACTGAGCAATGGCTTCTTTAGTAGCTTCAGCTGGTGCTTCCCCACCACCTCCACCACATCCAAGGAAGAGTGGACCACCTGCTCAAGTTGTAATTCAACAAGAAGAAGAAGAAGAGGAACAGGAGGACGAGCGCGAAGAGAGGCAGTTTTTGCCTGAGCAGCCCAAGACGTCTCACCGGAAAGAAAACTTCATTTGGCAATTTTTTAAAATTCCCAAAGGTCAGAAAAAAGTAAATGCAAGATACGTAACTTGCCTTATATGTCAAGATAGACTGTCCAGAGGGACCGACAAAAAATACAGTTTCGGAAACTACACAATGCATCGCCATATGACTAGGTGGCATCCTAACAACTACAGTGCTGCACAGTTTCGGAACGACCTAGATAATCTCCCTATTATGGCCAGAAGATCTGTTGTACCGGAAGTAACGGGACCAGAGGGCAGGGAGATGGTGCCAAATATACAAATGAGATTTGGTGAAGTAAAACACACCTGCGTATTTTGCGATGGATTCATTTCCTACGGAGAAAGAAGCATCACTCTGATCAACAGAGCTATTGACTATCATATGCAAGTTTGTCCGAAACGCCCAAAATAATAAATACTTCTTTTTTTTGTTTTGTTGCTCCTGTTGAGCCCTTTACAATGAATCGTTTTCATTGCCCCCTCCAAGAAAAACCCCAAAAAATATAAAACTGTTCCGAAAAATTCAAAAACAGTAAAAAAATGTTCAGAAAAATAAAAAAAAAAGTTCTTTTCAGAACTACCTCCCCGTTATTAAAAAATTGGTACAATATTTGGAACTGTGCCAACCTCTATTTCTCTTAGTTCGCTTCCTAGTTCGCTCGCTGGTACGCGAACTGGAAGCGAACCAAAAACAGTAAGTATAAGGGAAGGAAACACACACTTATGTTAAAAGAAAGACAGCTATAGGGGAGTAAACTAGAGATACTATTACCCATAATCCACTACTGATGATGTCACATATTACATCATTCATGACATGCTCAGTGACATCATCAGCAGAGGATTGCGGGTTTTTTGGCAACATGCCTTATCCACGGTTTAATAACGCTGCCTTTTGCTTTATATAAGTTTTCAAATTGTATGAAATATATACCAATAGGTCTTTATGAACCTTTAGGTAGTGCTTTTGTTCATGAGGTCTGGTCGCTTCCATACACATACAGATGTTTCAAAGATGATCAAGAAGTTTATCTGAATGGAGAGGAATGCACTGAGACGCCAGATCATTCACTAATGTGTAGGCACATACAGTTACACGATTCATGCAACAAACACCGACCAAATATGGCTTGCGTGTTGCAAGGCACGCCAGTTCCTGCTATCATCCCCACGTTCAAGTTGTTGGAAAATGGTAGTTATTTGATGCTCAATAATGAAGATTGTTCTGAGTTAATTAAAAGTATTCCTTTTATCGTAACAGTAAGTGAACGGGTTATTTGCTGCAGAAATGTTCTATTTCCTCCCACACATGAACATAGGGAGTTTTCAATCTGGCCACAAATACCAACCTTGGGACACGTTTCAACGGCATGACAAGAATAAGAGCTCTTTTGTCTCAGAGAGAGGTGGCCTTGAGTTCGGCCCGTGAAACTTTCGTACTTCACATAGCGAACACCCGTACACAGGTTTGCCTTTCAATTTCAGCAACATGTTTCCGACTATCTTTAACGCATCCTCCACAAAATCCCTGGCACACTTTTTTAAAGTTGTTACCAGTGGTCTCGTGACTTCATTTGAGAAAATCTTTGGAGTCATCCCTGCTCCCTTTCATTCCATTTTCTCCACTCTGGTTCGTGGATTGCATTTTTACTTGCATTACCAGCGGACGCTCTTGTGCTTTTTTACATTTTTAAATATGGATGTCCCTCCTATGCAACCTCCGACCCTGCAGCTGCTGACACTGTTCCGCAATCGCATGCTAGAATATTATGGCACAATGCCGTTGGCGATATTAAGCACGGCATATGGATTATCTTTTCGGTTCTCCTACTTCACCTGTGTCCAGCCTGTATTTCACTGCCTGACCTGTGATTTCGATTGGGCCATTGATTTGTGTCTCTGCGGACCGGTTTCTCCTGACGTCGACTTTAATCAGCTGATGACTCCTATCATTACTCACGAGTTGATTTGTCCTGGCGAAAGGATTATGGCTGTGGCATTGATGCATGGACTACTTGGTCCCTGGAATTTACTGGCGGCAGCACAGTCTTTCTTGGAACACAGCTTTCTTGAAAACCCACCGAGCTGTCCTCTGATGGTGATAGAGGATCCGGTGCTGGGAGAGCACGTATGTTCTTTTCCGCTTTTAAATTGGATGGCTGAACTGTTTTCGGATGAAGACGGTGACTTCCTATTGGAGGCTGTTGCAGCTTATTTTGCATACACAGTTATGTCATAGACCTTTTTCATGTTTGATATGCTGAGTACTAGCATTTCATTGACAATTCATTGACTTATTTGTCAAGTTTTTATTATTTACCTTGCCTATTGGCTTAAGACTCGATAAAGTACTTGGCTGTTTTATTTTTCTTTAGCATTGAATTTTCCTAGTTTTTAATGCTTTACCTTGCGGACCGTCCACATATAAACTTGCAATCTGCTCTCATGAGATGGCACTTCTATTATCTTATTCAGTTCGTTTCCGGATCATGAGGAGGTGTCATCTAGGTCCTGGATATCTTTACACCGTGTTAAGTTAGCATGGGCTCATTACCGGTTTAAACGCCATTTTTCCTTTTTTGCAACTTCTGCACACGACACTTAGTTGTTGCTTTAGCTTTCCACCTAGTAGTTCATCGTGGTTTACATGAGAATAATATGTTATTGGTCTACTATCTGCTTTACTTGTTAAACTATATCTGTACAGCGAGTGCTAAAGTTTCAAGAACAACACGATACAGAATTGTTATGAGGTCTGATCTCCACGACTTCATACTCATAACATAAGTGCAACTTCTGCCAATTCTGGGCATGAGGCGGGTTTTATATTGCTTTGCCGAACACACATACACAACAGTTGATGCGGTTCACATGAAGAGAGAGCTGGTGTATGCTGATGTGATTCCTTCAAATCTAAGACACTAAAGTATGGACACGCCCTAAACCAACACAAAGAGACCTTCTTAGCAAATAATATAATATGTGTATTAGGGAGGGTGAGATATAAGCAGCCGCGGGCCGTGGAGGGAGTTACGATGGGGCAGGGAGGCGGGGAGGGGGAGAAGCAGGGTGGAGCCCTCTCTACCTTGCCCCTCCCCCTCCCCGCCTCCCTGCCCCACCGTAACTCCCTCCACGGCCCGCGGCTGCTTATAAGTGTTGCTAACTCTTATTCATTTACAGCATGTTACCATACTGTCACCATTCGCTTTTTATGTACTAGTAACTATGCTGGTAATTTTGCTACTGATAATATGTGTACTTGTATTCTCCACCCTGCTTCTCCCCCTCCCCGCCTCCCTGCCTCACCGTAACTCCCTCCACGGCCCGCGGCTGCTTATAAGTGTTGCTAACTCTTATTCATTTACAGCATGTTAACATACTATCACCATTCACTTTTTATGTACTAGTAACTATGCTGGTAATTTTGCTACTGATAATATGTGTACTTTTATTATCTAAGGTACTACGCCTGAGAAGACGGCATTAGTAAATAAACATTTCAAATACACATTTGTTCTTCTTAACTCCATGTTCTGGTTTCTAAGAAATATATAACGACCGACTGTTCATGAGTTCCACGTATCCTGAGGTACTATAAGTTCATATTCTGGATTGTCTAAACATTGAGAGTTTGTTATATCCAATGTGACACTGTACCTAGCTTGCTAAATAGTTTTTGATTACTAACGTGAGTTTTGGGACACCCTAATTCGCCGAGGTTCCAATCCTCTGTCCACAGTTCTGTGTGAGAACAGAAACCCTGCGACAGGGGCACCCCCGACCCTTGCTGGAGCTTCATCACACTTGCGATACAACTCCAGCAATGCGCCACCTTTACGGCACAGATACATCACGCATCTGTGCTGTTTTTGCCCCATGATGCGCCGCATTGTAAATGCAGCACACCATAGGTGACGGAACAGCGGCACAGAATGACTAACACATCCCTGGTGATGCGGCAGTCATCATAAATCTATCCCTATGCTTCTTATCTTGTTAGAGATGAACCGCCATATGTATCATCAAAGTTATTTGCATTTCCTAAATAGCGAACTTTAAGGAATAAATAGCGATTCTTTACCATTCCTAGTTTGCGATGAGCTATTTGCTAATTAGCCGAATGTAGCCCAATGAAGCCCAATGTAGCCCAATGTAGCCCAAAGATGGCCGCCAGACACACAAAAAAACAAATGTAGCCCAAATATCAGCCAGATGTAGCCCAACTATAGCCCAGTGACAGAATGACCAATCAGCTTCGCAAACCTCCGTTACGCGAAGCGGAGCGCTGTTACAGATATATATCTTTTTTTGAACGTTAATTTCTCAAAATCCACTGGAGCACATATATTGAGACCTAGCAAAGGCACATCGGGCTACCAGTCCCTAATATTTTGCCAAGTTTCGTGCAAATCCATTCAGCCGTTCAATTATTATTTTTATTATTTTTTTTTGCCCCGCGGGGCCCTTTTAAAACCTCCACATCAAACCTAGGGGGTCAGCGAGGATCTACTATGCCCCCTTATAGTTATTTCCCCCTTTGTTTTGACCTCCTCTTGTCTCTCGATCCTACCGAGAGACAAGATGGCGGCCGCTACGGACTGTTTGGAATGTTGACAGACGCCGGAGAACCAATCAGCTTCGCTTCACAAAGCTCCGTTGCGCGAAAAGTCCGCGAACCAGAGCGCTAACCGGTCCGCTGTTACAGATATATATCTTTTTTTAAACGTTAATTTCTCAAAATCCACTGGAGCACATATATTGAGACCTACAAAAGGCACATCGGGCTACCAGTCCCTACAATTTTGCCAAGTTTCGTGCAAATCCATTCAGCCGTTCGGGCTAAAAGTGAGGCCAACCGCCCTATGGAAAACTCAATGTTAAAAACACGTTTTGGGACCCCCCTTTTTTCTCGGCCCCCACTGGACGAACCCCCCCCAAATTTTCAAGGGCTGCTCAGAAACAAAATGTGCCATTTTCCTGAAAATTTCAGCCAATTCCGTCCACAAACGCCAAAGTTATTAGACATAGAATTTTCAAAAAACCCATAGAGAAAAAATCCTAACTATATATACCTACTGGCGACCGCCAGTAGGTAATATATATATATATATATATATATATATATATATATATAATTTTCTTTTCTCTCACAACAAAAAAACAAATGTAGCAGTTCACTGGCTTGCATTCTGAATGAAAGTGTTGCTTGGATTCTCATCGAGGGCTACTTCCTTCAAGTGCACTAATTCAGAAACAGCGTCTGATCACTCCGACACACCACAGAAAGATTTTAGTGCTTTTCATTCCCCTACTGGGATATAACACTTTTTGGCTAACCCGTAGCCTTTTTCATAGATACAGAAGTGCCTTTTGACAAATAATCCTTTGCTGGATGTAACGGTACTAGTTAACATTGAAAAAAAGACAATGTGCATCCATGTTGGTGGTGGAAAATATAACTTTACCATCAATTTTCGGTATGCAATTTCCATTGTGCCCTCGTGGGATGCAATTGGAACTATTTTGGAAAATATTTTGAATCAGAATATAACAAAACAATTATTAACTTAATTATAAACATCACTTATGCTTACAAGGGCTACCTCCACATCACAATATTGATCACAATACCAAGTTTATAGTCCATCCATGTCCTATCATAAGTACAAGATCAATGTCTAAAACAATATATTTCATTGCTAAAAGGTCTCACATGTACATATCCAGCTTCGCATCCATATAGAGACCCATGGGTTCCATGGTATTCCATTATTTTATGTAAGGCAATTCTAACCTTCTTTGGGGCCCTTCTCTAGTCTCCTCCTTTACTACTTATTTGTATTGTATGTATTATAAAGTACCTCAAACCCGTCTCATCTCCATCAAGGTATTCCCAAAAATGTATATTCACTGGATAACAGCTGTCTCTGTTCTTGATAGCCCCCAGAGGCTGAAGTATTCTCATATAAGTTGGTGAATTAATACTTAGTAGGTACCTCTTAGTACAAAGGCATGGAAGCATATAAACAGAGAACTCAGTCCTACAATTGTCGATCTCCTTCAGGGCACTACTGCTTTCAGAAAAAGGGTTGGTCAGTGCTTGAATGTTTTCCCCTTATTTGCATGCCTTGCAACCCCTGCACTTGTAAAATCCAGGTTTGCATGGCGGGCTTCTCACTGGACATTTCACTCCTTACTAGGTAGTATTGTACTGATTTGTCTTTCTGGAAATTGATCATAGGATTCCTGTCCTTTTAGGAAGCCATTTTAGATGAGATGGCAATTTTACCTCATTATATTATGGACATATAAATGTTCACAATTGTAGGTTGTTATTAACCTCAGAATCTCACCCTTCCGGCTAGGTTTTACCTGTTTTTCTTCCAAAATGAATGTCATCCCTCCTTTTGTTATCGACTTTGTGTACTGTCCTATTGAGTGTATACTCCCTGTATCCTCTTGCTCTAAATCTGGCTATAATGTTCCTACTGACTTCCCTGTCTCATTGTGCTGTACTTCTGTTTCTTTTGGATCATATAAGTTCCTAAAATGGGATGCTGTCCTTCAAGTGGATGAACGCTGTGGGCAAGTAGGAGACTATTTCCCGAAGTGGGTTTGCAGTATAGAATTGCATTTATTCTCTCTGCTTCCACTCGGAGTCTTAGAGTCTGAGATCAAAGAATTCCACTAAATATATGTATATATTCACTGAAAAAACCTAAGGTTACACAGACGTTATTGTTAGGCTCAGATTCCACTCGTACAAAACCAGGTAAATTCAGCAGTTGTAGATACCTGAGCTAACTATAACTTACGCCCCCACAATGCACTGCTTATGACCTTACATATTACATCACTCATAAAATGGTCAGTGCCAACAATTATGAAATCACTCATGACATCTCAAATGAGATAAGATAGCTAAGAATGTATGACATTACTACGCCATCCATTACCCTGCGGTAGTTTACAAATAGGACGTTACATCGTCTGCATTGTTACCACGCATGGCTTTACATCGCAAGTTGTTTCTACTACTTGCACTAGATGGCACGCTGGACTTAGGAATAGTATAAATTACTATTCCTACTCCAGTTAGCACAACAGCAGGGAATGTGTCGGATTGAAAATCAAACACATTCCCTGGTGTTGCGGCCATCTAGCGCAAGTCGTAGAAACAACATGTGATGTAATGCCATACATGTAAACAACGAGGACGATGTAACGTCCGTGTTGTAACCTACCCGCGTGGTATTTCCAGGGTTGTAAACGCTGTTTCCCGATAGTTAAGCATCGGCTGAGCTAAGCATCCATCTCAAGATAGAAAACTCCAAAGTAGGCACTTCTGTGCCCTACTGCTTATTCTAAACACTAAATGGAATTGTTAAATAAAAAGTCAATAGTTTTAAGCAAGTTTTCTTCTTAATTATGAACATATTCAGAGCACTCTCTTTATCATTTAAATTACTTTATCTTGAAGCATTTTCTGTAGTTTTCTCCAGAACACAGCCACGAAAAGGTCTTTGTAGACACTCTGGCTCTAAGGACTTTGTTAACATGCCAACTGGAGACAGAAAGCCAACTGGACTGCAACAACCTTGCCCCCATTGAGCAGTATTTGAGTGAGATATGTTTCAGGTAACAATCAATCCCATGAGATTTCACAGAGAAAATTAGTGGAGTTAAATCCCTTTTTCAATATGCAAAAATACACACAATAACACTTGGAAACCAAGGAAACATTTAAAAAAATGTTTTACAATGAAAACCCTATCCTAGTGCACACACCATACATGTGACAATATTCACCAGGAATGTTAATAGCAAACAATCTATTCTAACATATTTATGAAACTATATGTCTTTATTTATGTCAATATTGTTGTCCTTTCTCTTTGGCTAACTAAACTGATCTTGGCATCAAAGAAAAGGCCCAACTGTGTAGCAGTGTGGGAGAGTGTTGGAGTATTAGTAGTTGGCCATGTATGGTGGTGGACTTACTACTGTTTTTTTTGGCACTATTAACTTACACTCATACATTTTGGTCCATTCTCTTATTTTAGTGGGTGGAGACATGTAGGTTTTCAATTTTGAGTTAGTTTACACTCAACGTTATATGAATAACCCAAACTTGAAATGTTACTTAAAAATGTAAGATTAAACTTACACATGTAACTTACAAGCATATCTTACCTTTGTGAATAGTCCCGCATGAGAGGACTACTTGCATACTACCAAATGTAAGAAATTGGGTTTTAGGTCAATGGGGGGGGGGGGTGGAAGTCACACTCAGCACAACACAGTCAGACTTAACTTAGAGGTAAAGTGTAAAGTATTATTGCTACAGATTAACATTAATGAAGTGAAAAACACAATACAAGAAAAATACAGAAACAGTTAAAAAAAATAGGATACATTTTATTAAATGAAATTACACCAAATCAAATTAAATCCAAATAGTAGAACGTGAGCTATACATTTAAAAATGTTTTTGGTGAACTTTACTGATTAAAATAACAAATCGCCAACAGCTGGTATGAGGTTGCAGAGACCAGGGAAAAGTCAAAAGTTAAAGCTGATCGTGATGGAGTGTGGGTCGGGTGCAAAGTGTGGATTGGTCCCAGTCTCGACTTACCTTTGGACTTGGAAAATATCTTGAAGTAAAGTTCAGAAGAAGGTAGATTTCAGCAGGGCAAGATGGATGGCTGCATCCACGGAGGAGTCGCCATCCATGCGGAGCATTGGACAAAGATACAGTGAAGTTGTTAATGATGGAGGAAAAAGCTCAGAGCTGGAGAAGCTGCATTTCCATGACAAGGAGTTTGTTGGTATCGATGGAGAGCCATTTGCTATCAAGCCCAGTAAACATATTTACTTTTGATCCTGGACAACATTTTCCTCCATCAAAACAAAGCTATAACCAAAGAGGGCTCCAACAGGTCGTATACCGCTGCTGAGAGGTCCTACTGGGCAGGATTTACTTCTGAGAGAAGAATATAGCGAGAACTACAGCAAAGTCAGGCCAAATGGCAATGTACCATGGACGGATTGGCTGGCATGTAGGTCCTGATCTTCTGTCAGTTCTGCTAGTACTTTTTGAAGAAATTTCTTCTAAATCCAAATTTTCTGTATTAGGCAGGAGCAGTACCACCAACACCACTATCAAGGGTCCAGGACCTGAGGGGGCACCACTTGGGGGATTAGGAGTCACCCCAGCAGAGGCCAGGAGTAGGGTCTTAAACTTGTAATATCCCTGTAGCTCACACAGGAGGCCAGAAATATAGTCCTTTGAATCACTTTTGGTCATCTGGGGTTCAAGGAGATGGTCCATTTCTCCTTCAAGCAGCAAGGCAGGCTTCTAGCGGCAGGGCACTCCTCTAGTAGCAGTATGGCACTCCTCTGATAGCAGCATGACAGTCTGGGGGCCCAGGCAGTCCTTCCAAAGTCTTCCACAGATTGAGGGGTGTACTGGAAAGGTGTTATGAGGGTCTAGTTTTTAAACCTAGTGCTTGCCTTTGAAGTTGGGGGGAGCACCCTGGCCTACCCCACATCTGATTCTAGAAACGTCTTCCCTTCCCCTGTCAAGAGTCCAGGACGACTGGGGTGACAAAAGGCTAGCATAACGTTCCTTTGTGTCTGTGCTGGAGGCAGCCCTTCGAAGTGTATATGGGGCAGGGAACAGCTCTTTCCCCACCCAACACCTTGTCCTCCTTTGTCTCACTGTCTGGGAGGAATGCACAAAACCCAATAGAAGATGTAATCACAGTTGTCATCTGGCCCAGGACACTGGCACCAGGCACCAAATGGTTAGGACAAGAAAATGTAAACTTTCTAAAAGTGGCATTTTAAGACTTCTGACTTAAAATCTAACTTTACCATTAAAGAGGATTTAAATTACAATTCATATGAGTTCGAACTTGGCATTCCTATTTGTTCCCAATCAAGAGTCAGCACTTATTCAAGTAATAAGGTAACTCCATGCTATTCAATGGTAGAGATAGGCCTTACAGTAGTGAAACCAGAAGATGTCAAACTGAAAACCACATGCCCTACTTTTTAAATAAAAAAAACTTGCCCTATTGACCTTTAAAGTTTACTTGCCACTTTAAAACCGCACTGCAGTTGCAATCGCAGGCCTGGTACATGTTTTAAAATGCTAATTTAGTGAGTGGCACAATGAGTGCTGCAGGCCCACTAGTGTAATATACAATAGAAAAACGCCAATGCTGCCATTAACACTTCACAACAAATTTTTACATCTCACAATTGACTGAAACAATTCAATTCAATTCAAAATATCTTTATTTCGGTAAAGCTTTACCATAAAAGACGTTTGTCATACACAATAAAAACTTGACACATTTAAAATAATTATACAGTAAATATAAAATTTGTAGGAGGATTTCTTTAGCAACGTCCCATTGCTCAGAAAATCAAGGCAGAGCTTTTAGACATTTCCTTCTGATGGACCACAAAGCACCCAAGTACTTGGCCATAGCAAACACAATGTGGCCTGAGAGATCAGTTTTTAAGACTCTATAGGCAACCATGCACTTCGCGAGTCCCAGATTCCTGCATAGGGGAGCGATCCAGTGCCTTCGGATCTCTCGGTAGGCAGGACAGATGAAAAGGATGTGAAGTTCAGTTTCATCCATAGTTCTACATGCTGGACAGGTGCTGCTTACATCATCACTCCATTTAGATGTGAGAGTTCTAATGGGGAGGGATCCGTGCCTCCATTGCAGATATAGTTTCCTCAAAATGGAGGGGTAAATTTTATCCAGAGTTGGTTCCATGTTGTAGTTGGCCTTATTGGACAAAAAGGAAGCTGTCAAGGTCCCAAGATCTTGATGATTAAGTAGCAGGGACAGTTTACTGTCACGGTAAGACTTAACTAATTCCTTTTTGGAGAGGAGGTGACACATATTCAAGGGATCGGACCACATAGATGAAAGGCCCAAGGCCTCCAGTCCAAGTTTGATGGAATTAAGCCATTTGATTTTTCCAGCGCCTGGGATAGCAAGGACCTCCTGGAGTCCTTCTCTGTAACTGGCCAGTTCCGGTGTTGTCCACAATCTACGCCAAAAGGCCAGTGGGCGTAGAGCCAGATCCTCGTCAAGCGGGCATAGGCCTAAGTCCATCCTGAGGGGGACAAGGGGAGTACTCATCGGCAGCCCAACAAGATTACGGATGAATTTATTTTCAACATTCTGGAGCTTTGATGTATCAATATGACCCCAAAGTTCCGATCCATAGATAACGGCCCCCTTGGCCTGAGATTTACATATCAGTATTGGAGGACCGATGGGCCTTATTGAGGATTTGTTGTTTACGAGAAGTTTTAGAATGCCCCCTGAGTGCTGGGTCAGTTTGAGTACTGCCTTCTCCAGGTGTGTGTTCCAAGTCAGTTTGTCATTTAGCACAATGCCCAGATATTCGAAGGTTTTCACTCTTTCAAGCCTGATGTGTGCAATGCTTGGGCTAAAATGGAATTTCTGTGGGGGGTTGAGGACCATGAATTTCCTTTTGATGGCGTTTATTTCTAATCCATGGGCCTCACAGAAGTCCACAAAGCCGTTTAGAATGCGCTGGATGCCCGTTGCCGACTTAGATAGTAGTAGTGTGTCGTCAGCAAACATGATGGCTGGCACCCTTTCAGCGGCTAGTTTTGGGGCATCAGAGTTAGGTACCCCCGCTAAATGGGAGATTACCCCATTGACATAGAGGCAGAACAGGGTTGGTGCAAGCACACAACCCTGCCTTACCCCCCTGCCAACGGGGAACTTCTTGGACATTGCACCCATTCTACCACATCTAACCTGGGCAAAATTATTGGTATGAAGGCGAATTATCATTTTCAGCAGGCCTTCCGGAACTCCCAATTTAACAAGGACCTCCCAAAGCTTGTTCCTGGGGACCAGGTCGAAAGCTGCCCTCAGGTCCACGAATACAGTATAGAGGCTGCCACCCTCCAACTGCACCGTTTTCCAGTATATGAGGGCAAGACGAAAGACCTGGTCGATAGTGGAGACCTTCTCCCTAAAGCCTGCTTGAAAGGGGCTGAGGATGTTAAAGTCCCTAATCCACTCGTGTAGGCGGTTTAGCAGTAGCTTAGAGAAGAGTTTTTGGGATACATCAATTAGGCTTATAGGCCTATAATTGGCCGGGAGGAGGGGAGAGCCCTTTTTAAAAATAGGAACTATTTCAGCCCCCGGCCAGGTTAGAGGAATTGGCATGCCTTTCAAAATGGAGTTATATAGCACCCCAAGATAAGGAGCCCAGACTTTGGGTTCGTGCTTGTAGAGGTCACCTGGAAGCCTGTCCAGGCCCGGCGCTTTGCCAGCCGGCAAGGACATTATTGCCATAGGGATTTCAGCTATACTAAAATCATCCATGGCAATTGCACTAAAGGTGGTGGAATGGTGCACTTCTGGAGGTTCATTAGTCACCTGGTCACTACTATGTGGTTCATATAGATTTTTGAAATGATCCTCCCATACAGATGGTGCTATATTGCCCTCAACTGCTGCTAGTGGTTCGGCCGAGCCGTGCCTAACGATCTGCCAGAATGTTCGTGAATCTCGGCATGCAAGGGCAGATGTTATGTTGGTCCAGTTCCCCTCGTCCCAGTCTATTTTTGCAGCATGAAGGGCTGTTTTATAAGCTAAACGTCTCTCCCTGATTACGTTTGGGTTGGCTCGTGCTTTGAGGGATTTCAATAAAATAGATTTTGCTTCCCTACAAGAGGCATTGAACCAGGTGGCTCTTCTCTGCCTGGGCTTGTGAGGCCTGGCCACAGGGTTCAGCACCTCTGCAACACTAGTGCATAATTCAGTGTGAATATTAACGAGTTCGTTTAATTGAGCCTGCTTGCACGGAAGGGAAATGGATACCCCTAAACTACCTGTAAGTTTAATTTCAGATTTGCTAGGTGAGTGATACATACAACGCTCTACTTTTTCCAGGGCGGGCACGGCTAATGCATAGAGTCTCTCGATGTTACTAGGGTTCTCCAGCAATTTGGCCCATTTAATTTTGCGCCTATTGCTGGATAGCACAAGATCAGACTGTAGTGCAGAATTGCTGTCGGCCTTGTCTATTTGCCGGCCATCAATCTCGAATTTTAGTGAGAGTAAGTTGTGGTCACTGTCGAGTCTGGGGATAACTTGGAATTCTTTGACTTTCCTCCAGTCCCTTGTTGGAACCATTATGTAGTCAATCCGTGACTCATAGTCCTGCCTGTTAAAGGTATTTTTAGGCGGGATGTCGCCTTTAAACCGGCCATTACAGGCCCTCAGTGAGTGGCTAAGCGTGAGGGACAATATTTGGGTTGCGAGTGGGGAACATGCCCTAGTCACTGGATCTGACAAAGTGGGGATGTTCCACAATTCGTCCTCTTCACTCGATATCCCCACCAGGTAGTCAGGGAGTGGTTCATATTGGTGGTTAAAATCTCCAGCTACAATTAGAGGGGAGCAAAAATTATTTGTGTCAAGAAACTGGGCTAGATCCTCTACTGTTCCCGAGGTGGCAGCAACCCCCACTGGTCTTGAGTATATGTTGATCAAAGTGACCTTCCCTCCACATGGCCATTCAAGGGTGACACACTGGAAATCACAGGAATTGGTTTCCAGCTGTGTGGCCCTACATCCCAGGTGGGACCCGACCCAAATCGAGAGCCCTCCAGAGGGTCGGCCCTTTCCTCCCCATTTTGCTTCGGTGTCAAAGATAGCGAAGCCCTGCCTAGAATATTTTCCTCTTGCCCATGTCTCTTGTAAAAGACATACATCGTAGCCCTCGGTAAGATCTCCCCACTCCGGCGTATCAACTTTGTTGGATAACCCCGCCACATTCCATGAGAGAATAGAAATTACACCCCCAGCTTCTGGTGTATTAGTGGTGTTTGATGTCTGCGAACTATTAAGTGCTGAAAATTTGCCATGTTGGTTAGGGGGAAGAGCATCCAATGGGGCACTGTTTAGTTTGTGGCTGTTTAGATCTGGGGGGCTATCCTTGATCCTCACACGGGGATCAATGTTTAACGGCATTAGTGTGCGAGAGTCATGCCAGCCTCGCACTGCACTAATGGTGTCAGCCTTTCGATGATGTGATGTCAGTAACGGCGTTTTGCTGCCCGTGTGTACATTTAAGACAGTGTGGGTTAATAGATCACCCGTTAAATTAGAATTAGGGCTCTTCAGGAATGATGGTGAAGGTGCAGTGGTTGCCGGGTGTGGAAGTCAGTCCACTTCCTCTAGACACCCGTATCTATTGGAGACCGGTAGCCCGAGCCAGCCACCAAATGCATCTTGCCAGTTGTTACTTTGCCCTCCCCATGTACGATTCCTCTCCGGGACCCTTCTCCAGTTCCCCCCCTGGGATGGTTGAAGACGAGGTGGATAGAAAAAAGTGAGAGGTCTGGCTGTTATTGTAGAAATAGTGCTATGATTGGTCCAAGAGTAGATGGCGTGTGCAGTGTTTGGATCCTCGAAGGATACAATCACAAAGTCGCCAGTAATGGACTTTTGTGTGGTGCCTACCCAGGGTACCCTACGAACCATAAGGATTTTACTCCTTAGGTGGTTGGGTATTGGTTTGTTGGAGTCGAACCAGTGGATCACCTTGTTCTTCAGAGAAGCAAAGTTTTCCTGCTGGTTGTGTACCAATTCAGTTACCCCAGTCAGCACCACAACATAGGAACTGACCTTAGGGGGGAGATCTACATAACCCCTTAAGCGTGTATGGCTAGTGCTATTGGCGCTCGATGATGTTGAGTATTTAATATTCAAGCCATTTTGCCTCGAATTGGGCTGATCTATCGACGGGGGAAACCTTGGGCCGGGTATGGCTGGAAGAGATGGCGGAAAAGTTCCAGCCACCGGTTGGGTAGTGGTCGCCATTGCCCCATTCGAAGGATTGTTAGTATTTGCCTTGGTTCGAGGTTTAGGAATTGGTGTAGCCTTTGGGGTAGGAGTAGGGCTGGCGAGAGGGTTAGCAACGGGGGGGGGAGGGGAAGTGTCATTAGTTGTTCCCAGGGGGTTAACCTTCGTGAGCGCCTGTGAGTTCGCAGCAGCTTGGGTCACAGGGATAGATGGTATTGCGGGTGGCGGAGTTCCATGTGGACATGTTGGTTTAGCATTCTGCACGGTGATAGTGGCCAAATTTAAAATGCTCTTTTCTATTTCCAGAAGCTGTGTTTCTATGTGTGCAAATCTCACTTCTAGAGGGGAAAGAAGTTTTTTGAGTGTTTCCCAAACAACAGTCAGAAAGTCAACATCCTTTCCTTTGATGGTACAGAGGGGAGTTGCGGCAGTGTCGCTCTGTATGGTGAGATCATTATTTTCTTGGGTGACTACTGTGTGTGTTGGAGTGTTTACTATGCACATTTCGAGCGGAAAAATCTTAGTTTTTGTCGGCTGGGCAGAGGAGGGTAGCTTAGTTAATAGCTGGGCCTTAGCTATTTTGGCCTTTTTCCTTGCATATGTCGAGGTGTGGGTACGCTTCCTTTTATTTTGAGGACCAGTTTGCAGTATTAAAGGGTTGCCACCTTCTGGTAGCATAGCGTAGTTGATCGTAGCTTCGGGGGATGTACCCACCTCGGTTTCCATCTTTTGCTCAACAATTACACCTGCGTGAGATTGTGGGGAAAGAGTGGGATCTAGGGGAAGTCCCTCCTGTAGCATCAGTATACTGTTCACATGTGGTTGGTGTATATCGGCATTTGTGACAATCAAAGTGGGAGCAGTGCCAAGCGGGCGCTCTGGTGTTTTGGCCCATGCAATAGAGCCAAGGGAGGATTTCTTAGCAGCGGTTAGCACAACTGACAGTCTTCTTGCAGCTTCGAGTTCTAAAGAGACCCTATGTTGCATCTTGGTTATTTCGTGATCAATTGCAATGTTGGTCCTAGTGATAAAATCATCCATACTACCATTTTTCAATTTGGATTTGGCCGCTCTATCTCTAAACTCGCGGGTTGCCATATTGGGCACAAGTTAAAATACCTGGATTAAAAACGTGGGGAGTTGGGTGTTAAAATCAAATAGGGTGGCCCAGTCCAGTCTCTACCGGCCTCTAACGGCCTAAAACGGCCCGCTCTTTGCCCGGTCTTCGCCCCGGGCTGCGTCCCGCGTGCGTCCCGCGGTGCGGTAAGAGCCCCTCGTATGTTAAAGGAGAAGGTTGGGGGCGTGGCCGCCGGGGGAAGAGGCAGCAGCTGTGAGCAGCTAAGGCTGCTGGTCCTCGCAGTCCCCCGGTAGGCTTGGCGCTTTGATTGGCCCCGCTGTACTCGACCTGGGAGCGGAGTTCTCACCACCGGCTGTGGGCGCTCACACCAGGGAGGACGGGGTCGGGCAGGAGGTGAGCGGCACCCGCGGAGCGGGTGTCGTGAAAAGTGATTGCTCTGTGCTCCAAGAAATCCAAGAATCCTCACGGGTAGCGTCAGGTATGGCCAGTTACACCCACTTTCTTTGCGCAGCTTGGCGCTGATGTACACGAAGGCTGGGGGCGTGGCCGCCGGGGGAAGAGGCAGCAGCTGTGAGCAGCTAAGGCTGCTGGTCCTCGCAGTCCCCCGGTAGGCTTGGCGCTTTGATTGGCCCCGCTGTACTCGACCTGGGAGCGGAGTTCTCACCACCGGCTGTGGGCGCTCACACCAGGGAGGACGGGGTCGGGCAGGAGGTGAGCGGCACCCGCGGAGCGGGTGTCGCGAAAAGTGATTGCTCTGTGCTCCAAGAAATCCAAGAATCCTCACGGGTAGCGTCAGGTATGGCCAGTTACACCTGACTGACTTGACTGAAACATAAAGTGAGGGGATCTGATTATCTTGAATGAATCTTTAGTTTTATTCACATTTTACTTCTTTTCGATTGTTTAATCATTTTTTTGCAAAAAATGTTCACTTCAAAAAACATATACCATACAATATTTGAAACACATTCTGTACATTAAAACACTCCCCTTTCAACACTCACACATCCACTCACTTGTGAATCACTATCAAACACCCTCATAAACACTCAACATTATCACATTATTATTTACAATTGTTCAAAATCCACTGTTTCATAGATGATGCCATAGATTTATGTTTGACACCTGTTTGTACTTCTTTTTACAGAAAGCTCATGTATTGAATGATATTCTTATGGCATAACAAACTTAAGGTCTACGCGTTTCGAACTCTTTTCGTTATCGAGTTCTCATCAGGACCACACTAAATTTTTTACAACAATTCAATTCGTCATCAAGATCACGGCGCCGGACCACCAATGTGTCTTGGTATATGCAAGATATCCCTATTACGATTCTTATTTTCTTATTGTATTGAAGGGTTGTCTCAATGTTGTCCCTTAAATGGGGAGAGCCATTGTGGGAAGCCGACTCAGAGTCCTTAATTTCGGACTGCCATCACCGAACGTCGGCTCCTGGGGTTCTGTTTTGACGCGACCACTCGTGCACAAGGCACACAGGATGGGGGTGCACAAGGCACACAGGATGACTTTTTAGCAGGTATGTTATGTTAAGTCTGGCTACAGATGAGTCCAGAGCTCTTGTAAACACAACAAATCATTTAAAAATCATAACAAGGCCATGATTGACAAAGGTTTTGCATCAGGTTATTGTTACTTTTTTAATGCACACCCGATGCTACACCTGTTTGGGGAATAACAAACCAAGGCAAATCGATAGTTGCACTTTTCTGCACAGAAAAGTAATGTAAAGCAGTGCAAAATGCTGCTTTCCCTTACTTTGCACCAAAGGGGCTTTACATGGGTGGTACAGGGGCATTCCCATGCAACCACTCATGAATTTAGATGCACTACCCTATCTACTAACATTAATAGACAGACTTTAGTGCCAAAAATGAACACTGCTGAAAAGCAGGTTTTAAAAGGAGAAATGTTTTTATTTCTACTTGCTTTGCTTTTCCGATTTTGCATGTGTATAAAACCTATGGTCGACTGAGGCACCCATTCTAGCACTATGGCAGCACAAATCAGCACCGGGGCTAGGAAGAGGAGAGGAGAGTTCCATTGCTCTATCCATTGGATCATTTGGAATGTCAATCACATTTTGGAACATCCCACTGTAGAGCCATTTCAGGGTAAAAGAGCTAGTCAATGATGTACATAGGTTTGCATGAATGAGTAGCACTCGTAGGAGGAGAACCTCCGCGATAGGTAATGTTTTCAGCAATGAGAGAGACATTGTGCCTCCATTAACATCAGCAGAGTGTGGTCAGCAAGTGTGCAAGCTATTATTCACAAAGAAATGCACACTGTGTTATTTGGACAGCTTTTTTGTTTATCGGTTCAATAGCAGCTGAAGAGAGTGGAGGACCAGTGTGTTGGCGTTCATCCAGGTAGGACAGCACAAAGGGTTATTTGTAAAATTTGACTGCTGTATAAGACAAGACCCTTAATTACAGTTAAAAAGAATACAAATATGATGGCAAGGGCATTAAAAGAGGAATTTTGTTTACATACCACCGAGAGAGTCAGGAGCAAATTTTGGAAGTGGAGCTAAACTTTGGTGAACATTGCACGTACAGTTGATGTTTGACTTTTATTGTTGTTGGGCAATAGCTATGTTTATTGTGCTCCCCACAATATATAGCTACAAATATTGACTTCCCAGGCACACATTGTCTGAAATGTAAACGCATTTTAGGCTCCCTCCATCACTTGGTATTTTATGTGCTTGGATTAACTCAGTCACATTTCTAGACTTGTGCCAGCAAAGACTCACGATCGTATTCTTGCACCAACTAACTTTGGAAATAATGCACATTTTGTGATGGGAAAGAAAGAAATTCACGTTCTAGTCTGCATTTGCACTTTTAGCCCAAGCAAATAGGGATCATTATCCTCTGACCTGATATTTCCTTTCTTGCCATTGTAATAATAATCAAAATAACGTGTTTTATACATTTCAAAACATCATAATAACAATAACAATATTAGTAAGAGCAATATTATTATTAGTATTATTAATAATATTAATATTAAAATTAACAATAACACTAATAATATTAATAATTAATAACAACAACAACAATCATAATAACAACAACAATGTTGACTAATGACAACAGCCTATATTCGAAATGCTAAAATCTAAATGGTGAATGAGGAACATGGCTCCTAGCTAAGTGAGCCGGCCGGGAGCACTCCTCTGGTGTTGAGTAATGTGAGAAACGCAAGCCTCACAATTTTAACACTTAATCCAAAGCTTGGAGCAGTCCACTGGCCCACCTTGGAGATGTCGATGATGAACAAAGGCGCGGTGGAGGACTGGTGGTGTCCGTCTGCGAGAACATGCAGCGGCATTGCATTGTTGAGAGAGACGCTTCTGGGGCTTCACAATGATCGACGCGCCTCATCACTGATTTCTCTCTGAGGAATGCTAGGCATCCTCAGCACAGGCTGGAACATGCTTGCTGGCTCGCTAACTGGTGATCAGAGGAAGATTGAAGGCAACAATAATTGCCACAAGGTACAACATGAGCACCCGGGAACACCCAACACTGCCCAATATCCTGAAAAAGACCAGAGGAAAAAGGTCAGGATCTTCTGGAGCAGCAGGGAGTGGATCAGGAGGAGTGAGGGGCCGATACTTGCTAAGAAATAGTAAAATAATATTGGAGACTCTTGTAAACCTAGAAAGTGGCAAAGGGGAGCAGATGAAGTACAGTGTGTTGACCTTGATTCCTTCCCCTGTTTTACCTGCAGCTATGCTGGAAATCTTGCAGATAAAAATACAGGGCTTTATCTCAGGACCTCTCTCCGTCTCTACCTGCACTACCCCCTTGAAAGTAGAGAGAAGACAAAGGGGAAAACGGTTGGGGCAGGGTAAAATCATTACACAAAGATAGGATCACCCCCTTCCTGAGATCCTTCTTTAAGGGTCAGTCCTTAAAAGGGGCAGGTAAACCAGCTCCTTCTTCATAAAACTTTTCACAACATTGTGTACAAAACTCCTTAAATATCAGATAAGAAGGTGGATCCATTATGGGGTTCAGAAAACAGGGCTGAGAGGGATTGCAAGACATGGTAAGCATAGAGGGAATTACAGTAAGTATAACGACAAAGAACAGATCCCAAGCATTGGCAGAGAAGGGGCCAGATCTGGACCAGGTCTGATATTCAGACTTCCAACCTTATGGTGCACAGGGTACAGAGAGGGCCTCATATGATTCTGTGGGACAGGCAGGGGTTGAGGGACTCTTATTAAATTTGATATGGGGTAAAATTGAAATCTGCAATCTCCTAGAAAAACCAAGCAAACATGCAAAGCACCTGCCAGCTTCTAGAAGACAAGATAAGCACACTAATGGAAAGGATGTATAGTTTGGAAGTCTCTCTGGAGAAGCTTAAAGGGGAGGTTGACTTTAATCATAAGGAGATTCAAGCACTGAAGAAATGTGAGAAGAAGCTTTGTGATCAACTAGAAATCCTAGAGAATAATGCAAAACGTAATAACGTGAGAATTTTACATATCCCAGAAGGTACTGAAGGAGGTGACGTGAAAAGTATTGTGATTAACTTAATTAAAGAGTTTATTCCATCAGTGGACCCCTGAAAACTGGCTACAGATACACACAGAATACACTGAGATCCTTTCAGGAAAAATCTGAATAGGAAAAATGCAAGAAAGATCCTTATTAATTTTATGTCATGTACCCTAAAAGAGCAGATCCTCTCAGAGACTTTCAAAGCAGATAGCTTAAAAAAAGCCGAATGGTACTTAGTTCATAATACTTAATTTTACTGAGTCTGAAAAAATGAGAGATTGAATTTGCCTTCCTTGTTATAAACCAGTGTCTTTCAAAATATCACATGTATTGCCTAATCAGGGAGAATGTCAATAATCTGTATGTAAGGTTATGTCTCAGTTTAGTCATACAATCATTACAATAAATAAACCATCAGCATTACTCACTGACCGCTTTAGTACAATTCTAAAAACTACTATTTTATTCTAAACACAAAACAATATTTCTCATGTTATTTCTATACCTCTTACTCTTTTCACCTCCAACCCACAATAAACTCAACTTATTACCTAATACAGAAATCTCAGCATTACAGAGAACAAAATGGAAAATACCAACCAAAATAACACAATACCAAACATATGAAAAGAATAACCCCCACACTGCTACACATACATTTCTAACACAACACACAGTTGCCTAACTTTCCAAACTTCCACAAACTTTCATACCATTTACATTTACCATCAACAAGCCTACTCCCCCAAGTAACAAAACATTTTCAAACCCTACCATTAAGCTCCTTTGTGGAGAAATATGCCATTCACATTCTCTACCTTGCATAAAATGCGAATGTCACATTCGCACACGAGGGGCAGGGGATGCCTTTAGTGCTTTGGCAAAATGTATTCACTTTTAAGCACCCCCACCTCAGTCAGATGTGAAGACATTCCCTTGCAGCCCAAGAGTTTTTTTAATTTATAGTGAGGTGCAGCGCACTATGTGTGCTGATGGTACAGATTGTGAAACTGAAAGCAGTGGAGCTCAGAGTCCAAATACTGCAAAAATCACCCAATGCAAGTGAGAAGCAATCTAAATTTGTTTGTGCATAGTTTTGACATATGGGCCATCAGATCACCGAGTAGGTACCAAAAATTGGTGTGTAAAAAATAAATGGTGCGAGGCACCATAACATCATGGCACAGGACCCCACCCCAGGGCACAAGATAGACTTTCTCTGCTCAGTGTCAAGATGGGATCATCCCATTTTGCTCCTGTTAGATAGTGGGAAGGAGAAGTGGAGTAAACTCCTCCAATCTGCCCCTTGTAAGAGGGTAGAAAGAATTTCTGGTGCCCAGGGATTTGGGGTGCAGCACAATGCCAGGATTAGCACCCCCCACCGACACCGAATTCCATTTCTCATTTTTTTCCCTTGAGAAAAATTAAACAATGGTATGGATGGTACTGGTCCATCCTGGCAGAAAGTGGCACCTCTAATTCCCCAGAAAAAGAGTATTTTAAAAAATCAGGTGGTAAATTGCAGCATTAACCAATATGCACAGCCCGGAGTGCCAGTAAGCCCATCCAAAAATCAGTCAAGAAAAGAAATGGAATGGGTCTTGACATCAGATCCTGAGCACCAAACAACCTTTTTCCCCAAAGGCGAAGTCATAATGTGTCATTTAGCTCTGCCCACTGCGCTAAGCTATATGTCAAAACTACAACCGAAGAAAACCCAATTTCCTCTGACCTACAATGGAAAATGGATGTAACATTTAGGCCCTGAATCAACTGGCACCCAGGAAATCCTACACACGCTGGCCAATTCGGAAAACAAGAGACTCAGGGTAATCCAGGAGAGTGGCTTGCCTGGATACCAGCAAACTCTCTTACCCAGAATGTTATCCAAACATCGAAATGCCTGAAGCATTTTGGTCCGGGTTTGGCCGGCACACAAGGCATCCTGTTATTTTCTGAAAACTAGAAACAAAAATGTACCAGGGTTATGTAGGTCTCATGGATTACTCCATGTTTGTCTTAGCCAAAATGTCCTGCATGAATCAAAGTATGAGTCAACAAAATTAATACTTCCCACCGTTATGTAATAGAAATCTTGGGCATTTCCAGCCAATGGCAAAAGCCTTACCATCCTTCATTCCCACTTGTTTTCTGAGAATAAATGGTGCCACATATGTGTGGGTGGCCCTAAGGCACATTATAGAACATAACAAATAAAATGATGGGCGGTGTGTTGACATTTTGAAAAACACTCACCCCAGTCACAGATTTGGGTTTAAACCATCACTATTTTGTTCACCAAGTCATCCCAGTTTGAACCCAGCCATATGTAAAACAGTCTTGACCCTGCTTCCCATGGGAACAGTTCAGTCTGAACTGCCAGGCCGGGTCCTTCCTGGTCTGGAAAAAAGCATCCTGGAACTGATTTTGGGGTATCACCCCTCTTTAGCCAGGCTAGCTTAAATTCAGTGGTACATTGAGCTAGGGACCCGCATCTGGCTATAACCTTAACCACTTAGGGCGCACATAGCAACATCACAAAATAAAATGATGGACAGAGTGTTTAAACTTTTCAAACACTCATCCCCAGTCACAGATCTGGGTTTAAACCATTGTTATTTTGCACGCACAGGGACAGAAAGGATCTCCTAATTTCCATGAGATTGTAAGGACTTGTATTGCTTCGCCTTTAAGATAATACAGAGTTCCACAAATCTCACACACTGTGGCTCAAACACTGTAAAGTGGGAGACATAAAACACAACAACACCTAGAAAGGGGTTTCACTTTACAACATGCAAAGACTCTCTTTTTGGAATAAGGCTTGAGGTTTTCTTTATACAGTTCTCTTTAACAGAAATGTTTTCCCAGATGTCAGATGAACCACATACAAATGTATATGGAGATATATATTTATATGCAAGCAATAATAACACACTTGTTAAATGCAACTGTTAAATGCATGGATAATAATATGAAATACAAGCAGCAAATCATATGAGAAAAAACCTCAAAAAAATATACTGGATGTCCAGCAAGAGATCAGAACGATATATATAGACTGAATAGTGAATACATCAAATGATTACTTTGGATGTTCACTCTGAGTCACTCACACTTCACAAAGAAAACACCTCAAATGACCATAGCCAACCGAACCACGCATCACAATGGCACTAGTCAAAAACAAAATCACCTCACCTGATCCTTCACTCGACATCCTTGCCAACTCAAGCTGGAGGAGCCCGTAACAGCCAGGCAATGGACTCGCGATCAGGACTCAAATCCAGATTCTTGTGGCAATACATCTACTCCACAAGTGAACTCCCAAGCTGGCTGTCAACAACCCTCAGCAATATAGTCTCGAACCACACTAGAAGGTTTGAGAGGCTTCCCATCTACACCAAGGAAACTTACTGGAACTGGCCAGCTTCCAGGCAAGCATTTCATGGCAAGAAGGAGTTCCCCTGTTCACTCTACATTCCCACATGTTCCAACCTTTATCTTGACAAAGCTTGCGAATGCCTTCCAGGGTACATTAAACAATCTCTCACAAAACAAACCTTGAGCGCGATTAACCCAAGCAACATGCAAATATTCAGGTGGCGTGCAGAAAAGCACAAGCAAGGCAGAGTCAGATTTCAGGATTACATGAGGCCATGTCAATAGTGATCACGCACTGGACAAGGTGCCACTGGGTGCCTGAAAGCCTAATATGGATTGATGAAACTCAATAATTGTTTCCTTCCGCTTTAGGTGGTCCCGATAATCTAATCAAAGTACCACCCGCAGGGGCAACTTGTATCGTTGGCTGGTGCTGGTTTAGTGACTGAGGGGCTGGGTCATGAGGCATAGTTGAAACCTGTGATTTCTTGACCATTGCAAATGTATGGGGAATGTGATATTGTGAATGTTCTGTTTTATGAATACCGATGAATTATAAATTGTGTCTATATGTTCATGCCGTTTTGCTGTAAATGCAAGAGTTCTACAATAACATATAACTGTAATATTCTCTGCCACCGATAAACCTCTGTAAAAAAAAGTCTTTCCCGAAATTTTCAGTTCTATATTACTGTTTTTGAATCATTAGAGAAGTAATTTAGCTTTGGTAGACATTGCTGATCCGAGCAAAACATTTTTAGACAACATTTCTAAAAATTGTGGATGTGTTGCCGTGATGATGTATATTTCAGGAACCATGAGACTTATACAAGTGGCACAGTGAACAAACTCCGGACAGCCACGCAGCACACAATGACGCCATCCGCAACCACCACCTCCTCATCAGGGCGGCCAAGAGGACCTCCTTCAAAGACCACCTCGACAACAACGCACACAATACCAAGGAGCTCTTCATCATTGTGAAGGAACTCTCCAACACTAGATCCAACAACAACAATATCCCACAGTCGCAAGCCCTGTGCGACTCCCTCCCCACCTTCTTCCACCGCAAGATAGCAGACATCCACAACAGCTTCAACACCCAGACAGCGTCAACAGACAGCAACACAACAGACCCTCCGAACACCATCAACCACAACCCCCTGCTAGCCTGGGCCAGCGTGAGCATCGATGACACCATCAAGACCATGCGCACAATCCACTCCGCCTCTCCATCATACCCATTCCTGCACCACAACTTTAACAGAGCAAGCAGCTCCATCCCACCCCACCTGCGCAACGTCATCAATCTCTCCCTTGAGATCGCGACCTTCCCAGAGATCTGGAAACACGCTGAGATCAACGCCCTACTCAAAAAACCTAAGGCAGACCCAAGAGACCTCAAGAACTTCTGGCCATCTCTCTGCTCCCCTTCCCGACCAAGGTAATCGAGAAAACCGTCAACAGATTGCTAACCCGATACCTCGAAGAAAACAGAATCCTGGACCCTTCCCAGTCAGGGTTCCGCAGCAGCCACAGCACCGAGACTGCCCTCATCGCCCCCACCGACGACATCAGGACCCTGCTGGACAACGGCGAGTCCACAGCACTCATCCTCCTAGACCTCTCTGCCGCGCTTTGACACCCCGTAGGGATCTGAGACAAGGCTCTGGATTGGACCACCTCCTTCCTCTCCGGCAGAACCCAGAGCGTCTGCCTCCCCCATTCCGTTCCAAAGCCTCAAAGATCAACTGCGGCTTACCCCAGGGATCCTCCCTCAGCCCGACGCTGTTCAACAGTTACATGGACCCGCCGACAGCATGACCTCAACATAATCTCCTATGCCGACGACACTCAACTGATCCTCTCCCTCACCAAGGACCCCATCATCGTCAAAGCCAACCTCCACGAAGGAATGAAGGCCGTCGCCGACTGGATAAAACCAGCTGTCTGAAGCTGAACTCGGACAAGACGGAGGTCCTCATCCTCGGCTCCAACCCTTCAGCCTGGGACGACTCCTGGTGGCCAACGGCACTGGGGGCAGCCCCGACACCCACCGACCATTCATGCAACCTGGGAATCATCCTCGATTCAACGCTCTCAATGACCAAGCAAGTCAACGCCGTCTCCTCCTCCTGCTTCAACACCCTCCGCATGCTCCGCAAGATCTACAGATGGATCCCAACAGATAAAAGAAAGACAGGCACCCAGGCCCTCGTCACCAGCAACTCGACTAAGGAAACGCCCTCTATGCGGGAGCCCCGACCATGCTCATCAAACGACTACAATGCATCCAAAATGTCTCGGCACGACTGATTCTTGACGTACCACGCCAAGGACACATCACCTCCCACCTGAGAAACCTGCACTTGCTCCCTGTCAACAAGAGGATATCCTTCAAGCTCCTCACCCATGCACACAAGGCACTCCACAAGACCGGCCCCGCCTACCTCAACAGATGGCTCTCCTTCTGCATCCCCAACCGCCAGTATGCTCCGCCGACCTCTCACTCGCCACCATCCCACGCATCCGAAGAACAACCACCGGTGGGAGACCCCTCTCCCACCTCGCCGCCAAGACATGGGACACCATCCCACTGAGCCTTCGACAGACCCATGACATGCTGACCTTCAGGAGGATACTCAAGACCTGGCTGTTCGATCAGTAGCGCCCCTCCCACCCCCCCCCCCCCCCAGCGCCTTGAGACCCTCAGGGGTATGTAGTGTGCTTTACAAATGATTGATTGATTGATTGATTGATACAACAGGAGTGCTATTATTTTTTTTCATATTTAGATCATAAACATTGTTTGGTGTACAGATAAAAGGAATAAAATCCAATAATATTTGTTTCATTTCTATATGTCTCTTCTTTCTCTATTAAAGCCACCATTTTGGAAAATGGTAGAAAGGTTGTTCTGAGGAGTTATTTCTTGTCTCTTGTCTCAGGGGGGATAGCTCTCTAGGATGTGCTTTTCTTGTGGAACACTGGAACTGGAGGCTGATACCATGGACAATTGGAAGGAGAAGCCACAGAATTGTCCCCAGTCTCTGATTGACCCCAGGACTAGCAGGTGAAAGACTGGGCTTCTACACAGGGTGGAGAGAGGCCCAGAAGAAGAACAAAGTGAAAGGATGGAGCAGGGAACCCATGAAACAAGCTCCCTGCAAGTTTCATCATCATTTCAGGTCACGAGGCCTAATGAAAGTGGTCTGGGTGACGAGGGCTCAACACTAGGAGCAAAATGAGCCAAAGAGCATCTTGAGAGGATCAACAGGGCCCGAGATAGGGCCATTTAACGTTTTGGGTGACCTTTGACCCTTACTGTGAACGGCATGATTGGAGCACCACTGCCAGACAATTGTTGTCCTTTGAGGAGGGGCCAGACCCTGGAGGTAGCACCAGTGAAGAAACAACACGATGGAGCACCATCATGCCCCCCTCGCAATGGAAAGAAGGGGCCCAGGACCCCATTCCAGGGCACCAGAGAGAAATCCGGCACTGTTGTGTGCCTCCACGCGAGCAGTGGGACCCAGGACCCAATTTCTGGGTCCCTGCAATGAAAGAAAGACAGGGAGTGCAGTCACACTCCCCACAAAGCAGCAGGTGGGCCCAGAATCCCATTGCTTGGCTCCGGCAATGAAGATGGAGGAAGAGGAAGCACCGTCTCACTCCCTCACATACCCAGCAAGGCTACAGCAGCACACACAAATGCCCACAGGAGCAGGCAGAACAGAAATGAAGTGATGGCTCCCGCGGCCGCACGCAAGGGTGCTGGATGGGCGGGGAGGCGGCCAGAGCAGCCTCCGATGGGCTCCCCGAGGTGCTCTCCAATGTGGTGTCTTCACATCTGGGTGAGACCAGATACCCCGAGAAGAAGAAGCGGTGCTAAGCCACTAGCAAAAGCAGCACTACGGCTTTCCACAGTTTCAGCAAGAGAGACCCTGTTTCGGAATTTACTTCCACTGCGGAAAGTCACCCAATAATGCTTTGCAAGACTTTCACAGGCCAATCTGTTGTTACCCCATTTTTGGCTTATGGAGACCCGAGGAGGATGGGGTCACCACCAAGTAATTACAAAAGTGCAGGGGAAGCTGCAAGAGCAGCACAGCCTTCCCCACAAAGGAAGTGCCAGAGTCCCACCCTAAGTTGGTTGGGACTCTCCAATGATATCCTCCCTTGGAATCCAATGTGATTTAAGTATTCCCTTGGTTAAAGCATGTGCTCCACAGCTGGGAGTATGACCCCCTCAATGGGCAAAGAATATGGTTGCATGCTTTATGGCCTGATAGTGTTCAATAGAAAATTTCAGATTGATATCCTCTAGAGGTGAAAGTTGGTAACTACACACTTGTGTATTTACAAAAGGGATTTTATCAAATGTGCAGTAATGTATATTGAATGAAATATATGATGAAGTCTATAATCGCATATGGTTGTAATTATGAATGTGATGCTCTCTATGAGCTGAGGTAAAATTGTAATATTCATACTAAAAGTGATTATGAGTACACTGTACTCCCAGACATGCTAAGACATTGATTCTTGCTAATGCTTTATTTGAATAATGAGACTGGCACCCACTCGTGATCAAAATGTGCATGCTTTATTGCCAGTATTAGGTGCTCTCAGTCATGTTTATATCTAAATATTGCATTAATTGCTATGGTGAAATACTTGTTGACATAAACAGGTGGACAGCCAGGCACTTTGGTACCATGCTTACACCTAGTTATGTTCAACCCTTGCCATTTAGGGACAAGATAATGTTTTGAAATGTGAGTTGTGGTACTAGGCCCCCCTCCTTTGGGTGGGGGGTAAGAGTGGTCATGCAATGTTATCTAAAAGTAATTCCATCTACTTGTGTATATTTGTAAATTGTTGCATAGTATTGAGTAGTGTGTGTGTAATAAATGTCATTTTCCTTTTTCTAAAGAAAAAGCACAGACTGGAAAATCACTTATTTAGTGTTATTGTTGTGTCTCTGTGAATGGTGATTACTAGCCCACATCACCTCCCTTTAGTAGACCATGGACTGCTATGCAACGCTACCCAATGAGAGGGGTGTTTGGTTCCCAATGGAGAACAAATGTAGACATACTACTTGTGCAGGCCACACAACTAACGCCTCATTTTCCAACAAAATTCAAATTAAGCTTCATGATCCAGAATGCCTTTCACTTGGCCCTTTGGTGAATTTTGTGGAGACGTCTCATTTGAAGTACACATATTTTTAAATATAAGCCTTTAGAAGCTGAACTTCTTCACAAGGTCCAATATTTGGGAAAGGAATATGTAATGGCACTTCTCGACCAATGAAATCAAATTAGCAGAAGTCATACTGAAAGGTTAAAAAGCTATGGTGCTTCAAATTAGCTTAACGGCTCGAGGATGTGGAATCTCATGGTGCAGCCTGTCCATGCAGGAGACTTAGGAATCCTTTAAGAAGGAAGTCAAGCCACTACATGTGACTTGCACAGCGAGCATTAATCACAGCTTAATAAAGGTTTTTGTTAGCAACTTTAGTATCATGGTTTCCACAAGAAGAGCTGCAAAAATGGTGAAGACAATTTGTAAAATTTGACATGTAGCTCGAAACTGGCTACTAATGAGCCTGCCTCATCATTTATAAACTGTGCTGAGAATTAAAAAACACTCACTAGAATATCCAATATTTTACGTCATGTCCCGATGACCAAGCAAGTTACCATTTACATGGAGTAATTTTTAAAACACACAAGGCCCCTTTAAATGCTGCAATTCCACAATGTTTAAATCTCTTTGAATCTGACATGAAGATTGGAATTGGCAATACACCAGCCTTCTGACTCTTTGCTTAAATGCGTGCACCAATTACAATGTATCTATTGTAGCGTTAACATGTTGGGCCCCCTTAAATTTTAACTATCATTTGTCTAATTTTCTCCTATCCCAAATGAACCCTAACATACCAGATCTCCACGGTCCTCCAATGGATCTTGTTCTGTGCCAGAAGGGACTGAAATACTTAGAGGATGATCAATGATCAAATGAGGACAGGGAATAAGATAATTGCTAACATACAATATTATTCATAACTCTCATTTAATCCCACATCTGTTTCTGATGAAGCCAGCATACTAAGAAGAGCTTAGCCACAAACAAATAATGAGTCTGAATCAGCAAAGTACATTTTCTTAGTTTTGTATTTCTATTTAAGTTTCAAATGAATATCATAAAACCATCCATTCATATTTGATATGGTTTAATAAAGCATTTCCAAACTCTGCAAGATCTAAAGTATAATGAGAATGAACATTCCCAGCCGAGAGAGATTGCTATCTTAAGAAAGGTTGATCGACAGGTGAAATCAGTTGCATCTCATACCAACCCTTTACGAGTGTTCAGCAAATGCTGAATGACCAGTTCCAGTTGATAAAGACAGAGTATCTACCTCTGTCCAACACTGCAGATCAATACCACTGCTGCTCTGATGCAAACCCTTTCAGCTGAAAAGGTTCTACTACCCTAGCATACCAGTCGGCAGCAGTTCGCTGTATATTGTCACAGTTCACATTGTTCCTGAAAGTCCAAATCATCTGTCTCTAAATGGCAAGATGGGTAAAATGGTACTGCCCATTAGTTCCAAAATCTGAGCCATTATACTCCATTGATTCCAGGGTTACACCCCTTGACATCACCAAATGTGTTATGCCACTCTGTCCCATTGGTCGCTATCGATAGGATGAGATGGTGTAGGAAGTAAAAAGTATACAGATCCTGAAGAATTAAATAATCCATTACTCATAATTTCCTTAGATCCACTGCAGTTTAGTCATATGATCATTGGAGCATTTAGAAAGTAGGCAATTTCACGCTCTCATCCTTTGTCTGCCCATTCTCAAGAATTTGTTCTAAAAGGTAACACTTTTGTTGCAAGTCTAATCAAGTAGGCTACAAATGTCAAATAAGGCGATTGAAAGTTAAGACACAAGTAGTGACTTTACAAAAGGTTCCCATAATCTTCAGACTATTTAGTTCACAAGTCCATATTTGGAAAGGAAGCAAAGTTGAGGCCTTCATGAAATACAGCTCACACACGATGAAATTGTGCTAGAATATGAATCTCATGTTACATAGAATAATGCATTAATCTTTCAAATAAACATTTTAATATCACTTCAATATGATTACAATTATTTTATGTAGGCATAGGGTACTCATAAATACTTTTTTCTATATCACTATCATTCACATATAATTTTGTAAGTTTCTTTCGCACATTATATGTTGTTACACACAGCATACAAGTTTAAAGGTACAACAAAAATAAGATTTACAAAGTGCAATCTAAACATAGCACTCACATTTCTTTTTTCAATTTCAGTGCCCACGTTATACATTCTAATATACTACTCATACTTAAAACATGAAGGGTTAAATTCTCATATAGGAATTTCTGTGTCATTGTTTATTATCACATTTATCTACTCACAAGAAAACATGTCATTAAGGGGTCAAATTCCACATCTACTTATTGTCTGTTATGTATAACAGAAGACTACATCTAACATTCGGCATGCTTTTACGATGCAGTATCTAAATCAGAGCTTCATTTGTGTGTTTCTTGAAACATGAAGCCTAACACACAATTGGCATTTTCCATGTAAATAGTGTCACAAATCATTTCTGTGTAAATTGTCATAAATAAATGAGAAGAATCACCTCTGATCTTTCAATTCTCCCTTTGATGGGGAATCAAACAATCAAATTCCTATCTTTATCTTTATCTGATGTCACATTTATAAGGCTGGAGTATTCATGAGGTTTACCCTAGATTGTTCTAGAGCTTTCATATCATCATAGTACCAACATTGTCTCTCTTCTAATTAATTAATTAACACCCAATACCTTTCTCCGTTTTAGTGTGTTTATAAAATCTGATAAACATTATTAGTATTAGTAAGCAAATAGCAATAGTTAGTATGGGTGTTAATATTTTTCCCAATAGACTACCTCCCAAAGTTGCAAACCATTTTTCCAAAGAAATAAACCCTTTACCAATGGATTCCCAAGCCCCATCAGCTTTCAATTCAGTCAAATATTTTTCCAAATTAGTACTAATACTGATATATCCCCAAAAATCTTTGCTTTTGTCAGGGATATAAGTACAGCACAGTTGGACTTTTAGCATCTGACAGACTCTGCCTTCTTTTGCAAGTAGGATGTTGAACACAAGTCTGTTTTGTAACACAATATGTCTGATAGCAACAATTTCAGTATGTATGACAAGGAAGCCTCCTGCTGCATCGGTTGATAAATGATCAACCACAGTAGAAAGTTTTACATTTTATGAGAAATTAGAATCACTCCAAGTGATGGTAATATTGCACCAAACATGCCCCCAATTAATTCAGCAGCACTGGTTCCCCTTCTCAAATGGGTATACTTACATTTGTTGGTTCCACTTGCTTGTCCCACATGATATTCTTTTGGAAATACTATCCCCATATAGCGGCATCCATACCAATGTTTTGGTAGCCTATAATAGGCATTTTTCCAACAGATCTAGTATACTCCTGTAAATACCGGATCTAACCGTCTAAGATACAAACCCCGTCCTCCCACAATTTGGAAGGTGGGATCAAATTAACTGGAACCAACAAATGTATTATTAAATTCAGTTCTGTGTCTCAATATGCATAGCTTTCCTTTCTGTTGCCAATCCAGAGCCATAGCAGGGTGTGCATCACTCTTCACCTTCCTACCAAAGGTGGAATTTTTGATTGTGTTGCAGCCTTTTTCTTTATTTCCCCATGTCTATATTCTATATTCAATTGAATTGATACAGTATTTTTCTGCATTATGTAAAAAGCAGGTTAAACTATGTCTATGTGAATACACTGTATCTATACTTTGTGTTGGTTGAAAATATTCAGCGCAAAACAAAAGGGGAAAATGGACGGAGTGTTGAACATTGCAAGTACTCACCCCCAGTCAACTGATCTGGGTTTAATCCATCATCATTCTTTAGCTCACTCTGCCACCCCAGTTCAGACATGGCCATATGCAAATCAGTCTAACCCAGTGCCTCATGGGAACAGTCCAGCCCAAACTGCCAAGCCATGTCTCCCCTGCACCGGAAACAAGCATCCTGGGACCGGTTTCTGGCTAATCAGCCGTCATCAGCCAGGCTAGCTTGAATCCAGTGACAAAGTTAGCAAGTGACCCACGTCTGGGCATACCCTGCCAACTTAGGGTGAACAAAGCAAAACCAAAGGGGATGATGGACGGAGTGTTGAACATTGCAAGCACTCACCCCCAGTCGATTGATCTGGATTCAATCCATCATCATTCTTTAGCTCACTCCGCCAGCCCAGCTCAGACATGAGCATATGCAAATCAGTCTGACCCTGTGCATCATGGAACAGTCCAGCCCGAACTGCCAATCCATGTCTTCCCTGGACCGGAAACAAGCATCCTGGGACCAGTTTCTGGCTAATCAGCCATCATCAGCCAGGCTAGATTGAATCCAGTGGCAAAGTTAGCAAGTGACCCACGTCTGGGCATACCCTGCCAACTTAGGGCGAACAAAGCAAAACCAAAGGGGATGATGGACGTAGTGTTGAACATTCCAAGCACTCACCCCCAGTCAACTGATCTGAGTTAAATCCATCATCATTCTTTAGCTCACTCCGCCACCCCAGTTCAGACATGGCAATATGCAAATCAGTCTGACCCTGTGTCTCATGGGAAAAGTTCAGCCCGAACTGCCAAGCCATGTCTTCACTGGATGGGAAACAAGCATCCTGGGACTGGTTTCTGGCTAATCAGCCGACATCAGCCAGGCTAGCTTGAATCCAGTGGCAAAGTAAGCAAGGTACCCACGTCTGGGCATACCATGCCAACTTAGGGTGAAAAAAGCAAAACCAAAGGGGATGATGGCCGGTGCGTTGAACATTGCAAGCACTCACCCCCAGTCAACTGATCTGGGTTTAATCCATCATCATTCTTTAGCTCACTCCGCCACCCCAATTCAGACATGGCCATATGCAAATCAGTCTGACCCTTTGCCCTATGGGCACAGTCCAGCCTGAACTGCCAAGCCATGTCTTCCCTGGACCGGAAACAAGCATCCTGGGACTGGTTTCTGGCTAATCAGCCGTCATCAGCCAGGATAGCTTGAATCCAGCGGCAAAGTGAGCAAGGGACCCACGTCTGGGCATACCCTGCCAACTTAGAGCGAACAAAGCAAAACCAAAGGGGATGATGCGCGGAGTGTTGAACATTGCAAGCACTCACCCCCAGTCAACTGATCAGGGTTTATTCCATCCTCGTTCTTTATCTCAATCCGCCACCACAGTTCAGACATGGCCATATGCAAAACAGTCTAACCCTGTGCATCATGGGAACAGTCCAGCCTGAACTGCCAATCCATGTCTTCCCATTATTTCAGCAGTTTGTGTATCTGGTACAATGTTCATATTTTTCTTAATCGGTATCTCCTAAAATACAAAATCATAATTTGAGAAGTAATATTGAAATTGCCCTTTGCAATATAACAAGCTAGTTATTACACTACAAGAAGTGCCATAATTGAGAGTCAGGCGATGGTAGGGCACCCCCTCTGATACTGTGGTAGGTAGGTGTATGCACACATAATAATCTCTAGCCTCCATAGTGTCAATGTACTCCTACAAGAGTTTAGTAAAAACATTAAGATAAAAATGATTAATAGAATGATCATGATGTAAAGTCTTCTAACAGTTTAGTGACAAGAGTGTGGTTAATGTCATGCTTTACATAAAAATGATGAGGAAGATTTACATTATAAGTAACAACACAATAATTGTAGAGAAAGCAGCTAAGAATCAAGCAAATATGCATTTATGTTTTAAAGATACCGGGTTTGGATCTTTCTAGAAACAGTAATCGTGTTTTCGTTTAAATTTATGTACAATGCTTTTTATAATGTAGGGTTTGCACCAAGTTTTCTGTTGAGCTCTTAGGTGAGTTTTTCTTTGTTTTCTCTCACTGTTACATTTCACAGGTCTCAGACTTTGGCATATTAAGGTGTACATTCTTTTTTTCAATTATTCATAGACCTTTATTTGTTTTTCTGCTTTGAAAATGTCCCTTTATTGCAACAGTTTCTTGCTGTAGTTTTTGTGAGCTTGAATCCTTGAAGCAAAATGCTTGATATACTTTCTCCCAGTCATTGGCTGCTGCTAAATCAGCCAATTCAGACGCAGCATATCATCAATTTGGAACTTTAGCTCTTTTTGATTTTCCCACTGTTGGCCTGTCATCATCCTTATCACTCTGTTGAGATTGACTAGAGTCTTCGATGACAGTTGGGGCTACTTTGCCTTCTGTCGAAATTTCCCTCAATCTACCAGCTCTCCTGGGCCAATGGTCTCCACTTATCACTTGCTTTTCGCTTGCACTGTTCTCAACAGGTGGATCAATACCTTGCCCAGTCAGGTTCCTCTCCTGATGACCCTCACTACTTGCAGTGACTGACTCCCTCGGACCCTCATTAGAACCAGTGCTTTGAGACCCAGTAGTTGGTGCCCCCTCTATTATGTGACTGACCTTAGTTGGACATCTCACTGTAACTACAGGCATATACACTACAGGTACTGCATTTTCAAGGGGACATGGGACTCGGCTAGTGTGGGCAGTATGTACCAATTAGGCAGACCACTACATATGACAGCAGTTGTGGTAACAAGAATTACTTGATATGTCCCAAGCCAATGAAGCTCCAAACATGATTTGCACATGTGTTTCTTCACCTGGTCCCAGTCACCGGGACAAAGGTCATAGCATAGCGTTTGTTGAGGTGAGGATGTAGCCTAACGTCTAGAGCGGTCGACCTCAAAGCTGGGAAACCGGGTTCGAGCCCGTGGTTCTGGACAAATCACTTAGGGTCAGATGTAGGTCGCCGTTACCGACCGGTATTAGGCTACTGAGATGTAGGTGGCCTAAATTGCAAAATCAGTAATTTACCGATTCGGTATTTTAAGGAATCGGTTAATTACAGATTCCTTAAAATACCGAATCAGTAAATTACCAAATTTGCAATGTAGGGAGCACTCAAATGAGTGCTTTTCCCATTTTAGGATTCGTTATTTACCACCAACCATAAGTTGGTGGTAAATAACGAATACCTTTGAGAATGCAAATCTGTGCATTTTCAACTGTGCCATGTGGCAGACATACATGCCCTTAGGGCATGTATGTGTGCCACATGTGCACCCATAATTCAGGGGTGCAACAGGGTGTCAAAGTGACACCCTGCCACCCTTGAATGTTTCCCCCTTTACCGAATCGGTAAATACCGATTCGGTAATTCCCATTCATTCCTATGGGCCTATAGGCCCATAGGAATGAATGGGAATTACCGAATCAGTATTTACCGCACCGATTCGGTAATACTTACCGAGTAATTACCTACATAGCATTTACCGATTCTAAAATACCGAATCAGTAAAATTCTGTATTTTAGAATCGGTAAATGTAGTTTACCTACATCTAGCCCTTAATCTCCCCATGCCTAACAAATAATGAATCTGTCCATCTGTAATTCAACTCGTGCTCATGTAAAGCACACTGATACCTGAAACCTTTGGGTCAAGTTTGCACTATATAAAACTCTGGAAAAGAAAACTGTTCAGACACAGAACAGACCAAATCATCCAATCCTTTACAGTAATCGATTACCAAATCATCAGTAATATTTACTAGCTGGTTGCCTGGGACTGTAAGCTGTCTCATAGCTCTCCCCATTATGATTTCATGTGGGGACAGTTTTTCTGTCTGGGGTACTTCTCAAACTCATCAACACAAAGGGCAAAGCATAAGGCCATTTCAGAGACGTGGACTCACACACCTTTGCCAGACGGGACTTTAACATTCCATTAACCTGCTCGACCACTCCATATGCCTCTGGTTGGTATGCGCAATATAACTTCTGATAAATATGTAATGCTGCACAAAGCATTCACATCACCTCATCATTAAAATGAGTCCCTCTATCCAATTCCAAAGAGGTTGAAAATCCAAACCGTGGTATAAGTTCTCTAAGGAGTAGTTTAGCTACAGTTAAAAATTCATTGCGCCTGGTTGGATAGGCCTCCACCCAGTGTGAGAACAGACGCTCAATCACTTTCTAAAAGCTTTACTGGGCTTTATGGAAATATTTATGGATTATCCTACTTTTCCTATCCTTGGTGATTTTAATTTTCACTTAGAAAGTTTGGAGGACGAAAATAATGACCTACTCATTGATAATCTTTTAAGTTTTGACTTTAGGTAACTAATTCAACAATCCACTCATTCTGCTGGTCATAGATTGGATGGTATTTTTTCCAATCATTCAAATATTAGGATTGATAAACTATCACGTCTGTCCTGGACGGATCATAAAGTTATACTATTTAAACTTAACATCCCTACTCCCCTAATTGATCAGAATAGAACTCAAGTGGTGAGTAGTAAGAGGGCATTAAAGAAAATTGATAACTTATTAAAAAACACATTACCAGTAGTTAATGATGATTTGGAACAAGCCTCAATAATGTATGATTCATGGATTAATGGTCCAGTGTCTCAACTAGCTCCCAGAAAAAGCAGTATAAAATATCAGAAATGCCTTTAAGAAAAGATTTAGGCAGATATGGAGCAGATATGGAGAAGGCAGTATAATCAAGAGGATACATTAAAATATAAAAAGCTTATAAAGGAGTATAAAATGCTGATTACAAGTTTTTTTCACAGACAAAATAAAAGCAGCTAGCAATTCCTCAAGGGAATTATTGAGAGCAGTGAAAGTCCTTTCTACCTTTGAAGACAAAAACAAGGTCAATAATTATTTGATCAAGTGGCTAATTTTGTCCTGTCAGCTACAGAAAAGATCAGATCCATTGCAGATGCAGGAGAGAATGTAACCTTAATTTTATTAGACCTATCGGCTGCTTTCAACACAGAGGATCACCTCGCATTAATCATTCATCTTGAGAAAATAGGCAAAAAAGTAGAGGCTCTCAAATGTATTTCATCCTTTTTTACTAAGTAGCAAGTAGTGATTCATGATGATATACTTTAACTCCTTTTAAACTTCCCTGTGAGGTCCTCCTTAAGTCCAATTCTTTTTAATGCGTACATCACCCCACTTATTCAGCTGATTAGAGCACATGGTTTCTCGGCCTGTTCTGATGCTGATGACACACAGCTAGTGTTAGCAATTTCCTCTAATCCAGAAAAAGTAGTCTTGCAGTACAGCACATGCATGAATAGTACTGCACAGTGGATGCAACTTAACTCCAATAAAACAGAGGTGCTAACTTTTGACAACAACAGTACCTTTTGAAATTCCACCTGTTGGCCCTCGAATTTTGGTACGCTGCCAGCTCCAGCCCGGAAGGGGTGAAATCGCGGTGCTATTTAATAAACTTCAGACTCTACAAAATACAGCAGTGAGAGTTCTGTTTAAGTTACCAAAATTCTACTCAGTTTCCAAATCCATTAGGAAACTTCATAGGCTTTTCCAATTATGAAGCAGATCCAGTTCAAAGCCCTTTGCTGGGCGCATAAGGGTCTACATCATAATGGTTCACTCTTTTTGCAGGACATTTTTCACTGGTGCATTCCCCCACATACCTTAAGATCTAGTACAGCTAACAACGTACATACCCAGAATACCGAAAGCTCACTGGGGTGGAAGATGGATTTCCTATATGACAGCACAATGTTGGAATCTACTATCAAAACATCTAAAAGCTCAACCAAACCTTTTAAAATTCAGGAAGGATCTAAAAATCTGTTTTTTCTCCTTGGACCAGCCAGTTTGTACCCCTTAAAAGATGGGTTTACTTTTGTATTCAGATTATTGACAATGTTGAGAGTTCTTGCCACTAGCGCCCAGATGCCCTTTTATGGCAGTTCGGGCTGGACTGTTCCCATGAGGCACAGGGTCAAGACTGATTTGCATATAGGCCATGTCTGAACTGGGATGGCGTAGTGAGCACAATAACAATGGATTAAACCCAGATCTGTGACTTGGGTGAATGTTTTGTCATTGTGCAATATTCAGTCCATCATCTTGTGTTTTGCTGTTCGCCCTATGTGGGAAGGGTATGCCCAGACGTAGGTCCCGTGCTCACTATGCCACTGGAGTCAAGCTATCCTGGCTGATGACAGCTGATAGCCAGACACCGGTCCTAGGATGCTTGATTTCGGTTCAGGGAAGACATGGCTTGGCAGTTCGGGCTGGACTGTTCCCATGAGGCACAGGCTCAAGACTGATTTGCATATGGCCATGTCTGAACTGGGGTGGCGTAGTGAGCAAAATAACGATGGATTAAACCCAGATCTGTGACTGGGGGTGAATGTTTTGCCATTTTGCAACATTCCGTCCATTATCTTTTGTGTTTGGCTGTTCGCCCTATGCGGGAAGGGTATGCCCAGACGTGGGTCCCTTGCCAAGTACGCCACTGGAGTCAAGCAATCCTGGCTGATGACGACTGATAGCCAGAAACCGGTCCTAGGATGCTTGATTTCGATCCAGGGAAGACATGGCTTGGAAGTTCGGGCTGGACTGTTCTAATGAGGCACAGGGTCAAGACTGATTTGCATATGGCCATGTATGAACTGGGGTGGTGTTGTGAGCAAAATAACGATGGATTAAACCCAGATCGGTGACTGTGGGTGAATGTTTTGCCATTGTGCAAAATTCCGTCCATTATCTTGTGTGTTTTGCTGTTCGCCCAATGTGAGAAGGGTATGCCCAGATGTGGGTCCCGTGCTCACTGCGCCACTGGAGTCAAGCTATCCTGGCTGATGACGGCTGATAGCCAGAAACCGGTCCTAGGATGCTTGATTCCGGTCCAAGGAAGACATGGCTTGGCAGTTCGGACTGGACTGTTCCCATGAGGCACAGGGTCAAAACTGATTTGCATATGGCCATGTCTGAACTGGGGTGGTGTAGTGAGCAAAATAACGATGGATTAACCCCTTGTATACTCATGAGGAGCTCAGCTCGTCATGGCATACAGTCGCGCTGTGCTCATGACGAGCTCAGTTTGTCATGAGACCCAGCCACAGGGGAAGCGTTGGGGCTCACCCCGTGGGTGTGCGATCCTAAACTTTTTCACGGGGAAGACAGGGGAAGACCTCCCCCTGCCTCCAGCCACCCCCCACCCCCAGCGTCATTAATGACATCAGCGCGCCTTATTGGAGGTTCCCTTTGTTTACCGACGCGCAGGGAAGCCATTTGCTTCCTGCGCGTCGGTAGACAAAGAGGTGAGTTTCTGGGCTGGGGAGGGGGGATTTCAACGAAAGAGGCATCGGGGGAAAGGGTTTTCCTTTCCCTCGATGCCTCTTTTGTGCATTCCTGCTGCACGATTGTGCGATCGTGCAGCAGGAATGCCCACTAGACGCCAGGGATTTATTTTTTTTGATTGTGCCACTGTTTGTTTGTTGGGGGAGCGGCCCCTTGGGCAAGGGTCGCTCCCCATTTTGGGGCATTTCAAATCGCGTTGTCTGTCCCCTGGGGGAGGCTGAATTTCAATTTTTTGTTACGAAAATCAGCGCACTGGGCCATTGTTCTGGGGAGTGGCTCCTTGGGCAAGGGTCACTCTCATGGGGGCCATTTTAGGGAGGCCAAAGTATAAAATTTAGTCTTGGGGAGCAACTCCTTAGGCAAGGGTTGCTCCCCTTTTGGGGGCATGGTAAATCGCTTTGTTTAGCCCCCTGGGAGGGGGAAGAATTTCAATTTTTGTTTTAAATTGGGCCAATGTGCTGGGGAGCGGCCCCTCGGGCAAGGATCAATCCCATGGGGGGCATTTTAGGGTGCCCATAGTATGCAATTTGGTCTTGGGGAGCGACCCCTTAGCCAAGGGTCGCTCCCCTTTTGGGGGCAATATAAATGACTTTGTCTGCCCCCCTGGGGGGGCAGAATTGAAATGTTTTTTTAGATTGGGCCAATGTGCTGAGGAGTGGCCCCTTGGACAAGGTTCACTCCCAAGGGGGCCATTTTAGGGAGCCCCCAATGTGTAATACAGTCTTGGGGAGCGACCCCTTAGGCAAGGGTCGCTCCCCAGTTAGGGGCCTATAATTTTTCTTTGTTTTCCCCCTGGGGGGGGCTGATTTAAATTGTAATAAATGTATTCAGCCCACTGGGCCAATTGATGAAATGTAGTGGGGAGTGGCCCCTTGGGCAAGGGTCACTCCCCTTTTGGGGGCATACTTTTTTGCTTTGTCTGTCCCCCTGGGGGGGGCAGATTTCATTTTTCTTCCATCAGCATGCTTTAGCTCACTCCACCACCCCAGCTCAGACATGGCCATATGCAAATGAGTGTGACCCTGTGCCTCATGGGAACAGTCCTGCAAAGCCATGTTTTCCCTGGCCCGGAAACAACCATCCTGGGACAGGTTTCTGGCTAATCAGCAGTCATCAGCCGGGCTAGCTTGAGTCCAGTGGCATAGGGACCCATGTCTGGGCATACCCTGCCAACTTATGGCAATCAAAGCGCACCGGGTCAGACTGATTTGCATATGGCCATGTCTGAACTGGGGTGGTGGAGTGAGCTAAAGAATGATGATGTATTAAACTCAGATCAGTTTACGGGGGGTGAGAGTTAGATTTGCTGAAGCAATCCGTCCACCATCCCTTTTGATATCACCTGAGCGGCAGTTCGTCATATTTTTTCTTTTTTGTAGGGCCAGTAGCCCACCACGGTTTTTTATAATGTTGGGGATCCGCACCTTGGACACGGGTTACTCCCCTTTATGGGAGGATGATTGTGACCATTTCTGCCCTCTTTTGATGGCAGAGTAGCAGTATGATTTTAGGCCCGGGCAGAAGCCTCTAGACACCAGCGTTTTTTTAATTTTTGTTTTGGGGGGTGGCCTCAAGGGCAAGGGTTGATCGCCTTTTACGGGGGTGAATATGTCATTTATACTCTTAGGCCCACCTACCCCTTAGTTTGGATGGTAGTTTGGTGCATTATTTGCATATGTGATTGTTATGGTTTTTTTCTCCTTTTTATTCTAGTGTAAAGCTTTTGATTCCTGTTTGTGGTTTCAACTGTGGTTGTTCTGCAGTTTTGCATACTTGCAGTTTGTTGGTAAGAAATTTTTTTTGTTGTATTTGCTCCAAATGAGTAATATTGTAATATAGGAATGATTTTTATGCAAGTGGTCTCATAGTGGCAGCATATTTAGTTAGTGTTTTGAGCAAGTACATCTTTGTGATGTGTTTTGCATTGTCTTATGTGTCATTTTGTTTTCTCTTTCTTTTTTAGTGGGATATTGTTGATCCATACTGTGTCTGTGCAGAGTACGTGGTGGTGAGTTTAGCTGCTTCTGGCAAGTGACTGGTATTGTTTTGGAGTGTATAGGTATTTTTGATAAAGGTGAATTTTGTTTATTACTTATTTTACATAGTGTTTGTTGTTGTTGACTTGTTTGACAAGTTACCTTTATTAGTAATCATTATGGCTAGCCGTAGAATGACTGCTCAGCATGTGGTTGGTATGCTTCTTGAATCTTCCTCTGAGCCGGATTATGAGACTGACGGTGCGTCTGAGGGAGAGGAGGGAGGGGAAGATTCTGGCAGTTAGTTTTCTCTCCACATGAAATCATTGGATGATGAAGGTTCTCTCAGTGCAGATGAAGTGCCTGTTTTAGAGGAGGATACTGATGTGCCAATGGTGCAAGAGGCATCTGGATTGCAGCCTGAGGCTACTAGGCTTCCTACTGGAAGTGCTGGACTCTGGGTTGATCCAAATGCGGTGCAGCCGATGTTGCCTGCCTTTAGCGGTGATGCAGGGTGTAGAGTGGATTTTGAAAATGTTGTGCCTATACTGTATTTTCAGTTATTTATGGATGATGTATTTTTGGGTGAGATTGTTGAGCAGACTAATTTGTATGCTGAACAGTTTTTGAGGGACAACAGTGACAAACTTAGGCCCCACTCTAGAGCTACCCACAAACCTGGAAGAGCTGAAGAAGTTTTTAGGTTTGACTTTATTGATGGGTTTGCTGAGGAAGCCGAACCTGGCTTCATATTGGTCTTCCAGCCCCTCGATGGCAACAGCCATATTTCCTGCAGTTATGACTTGTGATCAGTATTTATTTTTGCTTCGCATGCTGCATTTTGTGGATAATTCTTTGGCGGTGCCACCTAGTCACCCTGAGTGTGACCGTCTTTTTAAGATTCGCCATGTTCTTGATCACTTTGTAGATCGATTTTCAGGGATCTACATTCCAGGGAAAGAAATATCTATTGATGAGTCTTTGGTTTTGTTCAATTGTCGTTTGGTTTTTAGGCAGTACATCCCTAACAAGAGGGCACGCTATGGAATTAAGCTGTTTATGTTGTCTGAGAGTAGGACAGGATATGTTTTTAATTTTCGTGTGTACACTGGTAGAGATTCCACTATTGAGCCCCCTGGTTGTCCGTCCACTTTTGGAGGTTCCGAGAAAATTGTGTGGGATCTTGCTAGACTGTTCAACAGAGGCCACCATTTGTACCTTATTAACTTCTACACTGCTGTGCAATTGCTTAAGGAATTGTTTAAAGTGGACACTTTTGCTTGTGGCACAATCCGCTCTAACTGCAAAGGTTATCCGAAAGAGCTTGTTTGCAAAAAACTTCAGAGGGGTCAGTGCAGTTCCTTGCGTAGTGATGAACTACTAGCTGTGAAATTTGTGGAAAGAAGGGATGTGTACATGCTGACTACTATCCATGATGAGAGTACTTCACCTGTGCCTTTTTGGGGTCAGGTTGCTGAAGTGCATAAACCTGTGTACATTCTAGACTACAATAAGTACATGGGTGGTGTTGACAGAGTAGATCAGAGGTTGGAACCTTACACTGCTATTCGGAAGGCTTATGTTTGGTATAAGAAGTTGGCCATCCATTTATTCAACTTAGCAACTTTTGATGCTTTTATTGTGTTCAAGGAGTGTTCTCCTGCATCAAAGTTGACATTTCTTCAGTTTCAGTACTCTGTGATAGCTAGCCTTGTTGTTGTGGAACAGGTAAGTGTTCCTAGATTTGGAGTGGTGGAGGATGTGGCTCGATTGAAAGATTGCCACTTTCCTGATTACATTCCTTCCACATCTACAAAATACTTTCCCACTAGGAGATGTAGAGTCTGTTGGCGAAGAGAATTGCGGAAGGAGACTCGTCTTTTCTGACACGGGTGTCCTTCTGACCCTGGGCTGTGTGTGCCTGCTTGTTATAGAGCGTACCACACGCAAAATAATTTTTGGAAGTATCCATGAGTGGTAAAATGAACTGCCTGGTCTGTATTGTTTAAAAATTTGTATTCTGTTTTAGGGTTGGCATTAGTGCAATGTATTTAGTTTCACATTTTGTGTTAGTAGATTTGTATCTATTTGCAATTTGTTTCTTTTTGTTTGCATTAAAAATCCTAAATGTGATGGCGGTGTGTGTAGGCTGGTGCTTGGCTGGTGGTGTGCGTGGACTGGTGCTTGACTGGCGGTGTGCGTTGACTGGCGCTTGGCTGGTGGTGTGCGTGGATTGGCGCTTGGCTGGCGGTGTGTATGGACTGGCGCTTGGCTGGCAATGTGCGGGACTGGTGCTTGGATGGCGGTGTGCGTGATCTGGCGCTCGGCTGGCAGTGTGTGAGCAGTGACTTGCTGCTGGGCACTACACACACTGCTAGCTGAGCGCCACTCCACGCAGTCCATCACTTTGTGTAGTTGCTGTGACAGGAATGTGGGCATGTAAAAATGATGGGCCTTGAATGGCGCTGTCTGCTGGTGTGAGTGTTGTAATATGGCTGGCGGTGTGCGAGGAATGGCGCTAGGCTGGTGGTATGCGTGGATTGGTGCTTGGCTGGCGGTGTGCGTGGATTTGCGCTTGGCTGGCAGTGTGCGTGAACTGGTGCTTGGATGGCAGTGTGCATGGATTGGCACTTGGCTGGCGGTGTGCGTGGACTGGTGCTTGGATGTCGGTGTGCGTGGAGTGGCGCTTGGCTGGCGGTGTGCTTGGACTGGCGCTTGGCTGGCGGTGTGCGTGGACTGGAGTTTGGCTGGCGGTGTGCGTGGATTGGCGCTTGGCTGGTGGTGTGCGTTGGATTGGCACTTGGCTGGCAGTGTGCGTGGATTGGTGCTTGGCTGGTGGTGTGCGTGGATTGGCGCTTGGCTGGCGGTGTGCTGGACGGGTGCTTGGATGGTGGTGTGCGTGGATTGGCGCTTGGCTGGCAGTGTGCGTGGACTGGTGCTCGGCTGGCGGTGTGTGAGTAGTGACTGCTGGTCACTACACACACTGCTAGCTGAGCGCCACTCTAGCAGTCCATCACTTTGTGTAGTTGCTGTGTCAGGAATATGGGCGTGTGAAAGTGATGGACCCTAGAATGGCACTCTCTGCTGGTGTGAGTGTTGTAATGTGATGGGCCCGCGGCTGGCGGTGGGAATGTTTTGTATGTGTCACACATATGAAAGGTGTATGAATGGCCTGTAAAGAGGTTGGTGCCTTGATGTGGGTTTACAGCTCACAAGCTGTGAGTCAATGGTTCAGTTTCTCGTCCTTTCACTTATTAAGAGTGCATTTCATTTTTGTGAAATGACTTGCTAATACAATTGTATATACTGAATCATCACTCACCCTTGTGACCAAATCCAACCAGTATGTGTGTGTGCTTGAGGATTAGATGGCTGTGCCGTAATATTTGCCTTTTTTGTATTTCTGAAGCAGGGTGTACCTTGTCCCTTTTTGTGAATGTTGTAATGTGTTTGTTTTGTGTCTGGTGGTGTGAATGGTCTTGTGTGTATCAGGTATTAAAGGTGCATGAATGGCCTGTAAAACGGTTGGTACCTTGTCGTGGCTTTACAGCTCACAAGCTGCGAGTCACTGGTTCGTTTTTTTATGCATTTAATTATTGACAGTGCATTTCATTTTTGTGAAATGTCTTGTTAATAAACTTTTTGTACTGAACCTTCACTCCCCCTAGTGCCAAATCAAGCCAATATGTGTGTGTGTTTGAGGAATAGATAGCTGTGCTGGAATCTTTGTCTTTTGAGTCTCTCTGTCAAGGTGTACATTCCATCTAAGAATAACCTACCAAATGTAGATAATATTGTTAACCCATGGGAGTACATGGTGATGTCTCTCTTGTAAATTCCAACAAGTTATTTTATCCACAATGTCCTGCAAACTTAAAAATGTCTGTCACTTTTTCCTTGTAATATTGTGCAAACGCTACAGAAATTAACACGTAATTATGTCAAAACAATTTGGTTTTGCAAAGGTGGTCACCTGGGTTTTCGGTCCCGTGCTCGCCTGCCATCTAGGGAAACCTACCAAACCCATACATTTCTGAAAACTAGACACCCGGGGGCTTCTAACGAAGTATATATTGTGTGGATCCCCCAACGTTTCCTTACCCAGAATCCCCTGCAAACCTCAATTTTAGCTGAAAAAATCAGTTTTTTCACACATTTTTTTGTGGGAAAGTGTGGCATCAGTGGGCTCACACAAATTTCCTACCACCCAGCGTTCCCCCAGGCCTCCCAATAAAAGTGGTGCCTCACTTGTGTGGTAGGCCAAAGAACCCACGACAGGCAAGGGCCCACAACATTTTTTGAAAGATAATGTTGATGTTGCCTCAAAAAGTTTTGTGCCCTTACCTGTCGCGGGTACTTGCGCCTCCCACACAAGTGAGGCACCATTTTTATCAGGAGACCTGGGGGAATGCTGGATGGTAGGAAATTTGCAAATGGGTTTAGTAGGTTTCCCTAGATGGCCGTCAAGCACGGGGCCAAAAACCCAGGTGACCACCCTTGCAAAAGCAGGTCGTTTTGAGACAGGCAATTTTGATGTCGCCTTACTACATTTGGGGCCCTTGCCTGTCGCAGGTACTTGCGCCTCCCACACAAATGAGGCACCATTTTTTATCGGGAGACCTGGGGAAACACTGGGTGGTAGGAAATTTGTGTGAGCCCGGTGATGCCACACTTTCCCACACAAAAATGTGTGAAAATTGACTTTTTCAGCTAAAATTGAGGTTTGCAAGGGATTCTGGGTAAGGAAATATTGGGGGATGCACGCAAGTCATACCTCCTTGGAAGCCCCGGGTATCTAGTTTTCAGAAATGTATGGGTTTTGTAGGTTTCCCTAGATCGCCGTCGAGCACGGGGCCAAAAACCCAGGTGACTCCCTTGCAAAAGCAGATCGTTTTGAGATAGGCAATTTTGATGTCGCCATACTACATTTAGGGCCCTTGCCTGTTGCGGGTACTTGCGCCTCCCACACAAGTGAGGCACTATTTTTATTTGGAGACCTGGTGGAATGCTGGGTGGTAGGATAACTTTTGTGAGCCTGGTGACGCCACACTTTCCCACACAAAAATGTCTGAAAAACTGATTTTTTTCAGCTAAAATTGAGGTTTGCAAGGGATTTTGGGTAAGGAAACATTGGCTTATCCATGCAAGCCATACCTCCTTGAAAGCGCCAGGAAGTCTAGTTTTCAGAAATGTATGGGTTTTGTAGGTTTCCCGAGATGGCCGTCGAGCATGGGGCAAAAAACCCAGAAGACCCCCCTTGGAAAAGCAGGTCGTTTTGAGATAGGCAATTTTGATGTCGCCTTACTACGTTTGGGGCCCTTGCCTGTCGCGGGTACTTGCACCTCCCACACAAGTGAGGCACCATTTTTATAGGGAGACCTGGGTGAATTCTGGGTGGTAGGAATTTGTGTGAGCCCGGTGATGCCACAGTTTCCCACACAAAAATGTGTGAAAGAACGGACTTTTTCAGCTAAATTTGAGGTTTGCAAGAGATTCTGGGTAAGGAAACGTTGGGGAAGCCGTCCAAGTCATACGTCCTTGGAAGCCCTTGGGTGTCTTCTTTCTAGAAATTTGTGGGTTTGGTAGGTTTCCCTACATGCCGAGAGAGATAGGGTTCACAAACTACAGCTAGGCACTTTGCCAAAAAAGGGTCATTTTTCACTGTGAAATTGAGGTATGACCACGTTGTGTTTTGCACCGTTTCCTGTCGCGGGCACTAGGCAGACCCACACAAGTGAGGTACCATTTTTCTCAGAAGCCGTTGGGGAATGGTGGTGGGTGGAAATTGCAGGATCCACGCAGATTCCAGAACTTTCCACCACAGAAATGTGGGGAAAATTTGTTTTTTGGACAATTTTTTAGGTTTGCAAGGGATTCTGGGTAACAGAACCTGGTGGGAGGCAGTCAAGTCACCACATCCTGGATTCCCCTGGGTGTCTAGTTTTAAAAAATGTATAGGTTTGCTAGGTTTCCCTATGTGGCGGCAGATCTAGGGTTAAAAAACTACAGCTATGCACCTTGCCAAAAAAGGGACAATTTTCACTGCGAAATTGAGGTGTGACCACGTTGCGTTTTCTTCCGTTTCCTGTTGCAGGCACTAGGCCAAACCACACAAGTGAGGTACCATTTTTCTTGTGAGACTATGGGGAATGCGGGGTGGGTAGATATTTTTGGATCCACACAGATTCCAGAACTTTCCACCACAGAAATGTGGGGAACATGTGTTTTTCTTTACAATTTTGTAGGTTTGGAAGGGATTCTGGGTAACAGAACCTGGTGGGAGGAAGTCTAGTCACCCCATCCTCTATTTCCCTGGGTGTCTAGTTTTCAAAAATGTATAGGTTTGCTAGGTTTCCCAAGGTGCCGGCAGAGGTATGGTTAAAAAACTACAGCTAGGCACTTTACAAAAAAAGGGTAATTTTTCATTGCGAAATTGAGGTGTGACCATGTTGCGTTTTGTGCCGTTTCCTGTCGTAGGCACTATGCCGATCTACACAAGTGAGGTACCATTTTTCTTGTAAGACATTGGGGGACACGGGGTGTGTAGAAAATTCTGGATCCACGGAGATTCCAGAACTTTCCCCCACAGAAATGTGGGGAAAATGTGTTTTTAAAAAAAACATTTTTAGGTTTGCAAGGGATTCTGGGTAACAGAACCTGGTGGGAGGCAGTCAAGTCACCACATCCTATATTTCCCAGGGTGTCTAGTTTGCAAAAATGTATAGGCTTGCTAGGTTTCCCTAGGTGCCGGCAAAGCTAGGGTTCAAAACTACAGCTAGGCTCATTGCCAAAAAAGGGTAATTTTTCACTGTGAATTTGAGGTGTGACCAAGTTGCGTTTTGAGCCATATACTGTTGCAGGTACTAGGCCGACCCACACAAGTGAGGTACCATTTTTCTTGGAAGACTTTGGGGAATGCGGAGTGGGTGGAAATTTATGGATCCACGCAGATTCCAGAACTTTCCACCACAGAAATGTGGGGAAAATTTATTTTTTTTGACAATTGTTTAGGTTTGCAAGGAATTCTGGATAACAGAAGCTGGTGGGAGGAAGTCAAGTCACCCCATCATAGATTCCCCTGGCTGTCTTGTTTTAAAAAATGTATAGGTTTGCTAGGTTTCCCTAGCTGCCGGCAGACCTAGGGTTAAAAACGACCGCTAGGCACTTTGCTAAAAAAGGGTCATTTTTCACTGCGAAATTGAGGTGTGACCACGTTGCGTTTTGCTCCGTTTCCTGTCGCAGGCACTAGGCTGACCCACACAAGTGAGGTATCATTTTTCTCAAAAGACTTTGGGGAATGCCGGGTGGGTGGAAATTTGTGGATCTACGCAGATTCCTGAACTTTCCACTACAGAAATGTGGGGAAAATTTGTTTTTTTTGAACAATTGTTTTGATTTGTAAGGGATTCTGGGTAACAGAACCTGATGGAAGGCAGTGAATTCACCCCATACTGCATTCCCCTAGGTGTCTAGTTTTCAAAAATGTATAGGTTTGCTAGGTTTCCCTAGGTGCCAGCAGAGCTAGGGTTAAAAAACTACTGCTAGGCACTTTTCAAAAAAAGGGACATTTTTCACTGCGAAATTGAGGTGTGACCACGTTGCGTTTTGTGCCGTTCCATGTCGCAGGCACTAGGCCGACCCACACAAGTGTCGTACCATTTTTCTTGGAAGACTTTTGGGAACGCGGGGTGAGTGGAAATTTGTGGATCTACGCAGATTCCAGTACTTTCCACCACAGAAAGGTGGGGAACATTTGTTTTTATGGAAAAAATGTTAAGTTTGCAAGGGATTCTGGATAACAGAAGCTGGTGGGAGGCAGTCAAGTCACCCCATCCTGGATTTTCCTGGGTATCTAGTTTTCATAAATGTATAGGTTTGCTAAGTTTCCCTAGGTGCTGGCAGATCTAGGGTTCAAAAACTGCAGCTAGGCACCTTGCCAAAAAAGGGTCATTTTTCACTGCGAAATTGAGGTGTGACCATGTTGCGTTTTGCGCCGTTTCCTGTCCCAGGCACTAGGCCGACCCACACAAGTGAGGTACCATTTTTTGGTAAGACTTTGGGGAATGCGGGGTGGGTGGAAATTTCTGGATCCACGCAGATTCCAGAACTTTTCACCACAGAAATGCGGAGAAAATGTGTTTTTCTTTTACAGTTCTTTAGGTTTGCAAGGGATTCTGGGTAACAGAACTTGGTGGGAGGCAGTCAAATCACCACATCCTGGATTTCCCAAGGTGTCTAGTTTGCAAACATGTATAGGCTTGCTAGGTTTCCCTAGGTGCCGGCAAAGCTAGGGTTCAAAAACTACAGCTAGGCTCTTTGCCAAAAAAGGGACAATTTTCACTGAGAAATTGAGGTGTGACCACGTTGCTTTTTGCGCCGTTTCCTGTTGCACGCAATAGGCCAAAACCACACAAGTGAGGTACCATTTTTCTTGTGAGACTATGGGAAATTGGGGTGGGTAGATATTTTTGGATCCAGGCAGATTCCAGAACTTTCCACCACAGAAATGTGTGGAAAATGTGTTTTTTTTGACAATTTTTTAGGTTTGGAAGGGATTCTGGGTAACCGAGCCTGGTGGCAGGAAGTCAAGTCACCTCATCCTCTATTTCCCTGGGTGTCTAGTTTTCAAAAATTTATAGGTTTGCCAGGTTTCCCTAGGTGCCGGCAGAGGTAGGGTTAAAAAACTACCGCTAGGCACTTTGTAAAAAAAAGGGCCATTTTTCACTGCAAAATTGAGGTGTGACCACGTTGCGTTTTGTGCCGTTCCATGTCGCAGGCACTAGGACGACCCACACAAGTGAGGTACCATTTTTCTTGGAAGACTTTTGGGAACGCTGGGTGGGTAGAAATTTGTGGATCTATGCAGATTCCAGTACTTTCCACCACAGAAATGTGGGGAAAATTTGTTTTTGTGGACAATTTTTTAAGTTTGCAAGGGATTCTGGGTAACAGAAGCTGGTGGAAGGCAGTCAAGTCACCCCATCCTGGATTTCCCTGGGTGTCTAGTTTTCAAAAATGTATAGGTATGCTAGGTTTCCTTAGGTGCCGGCAGAGCTAGGGTTCCAAAACAACAGCTACACACTTCGCAAAAAAAGGGTAAATTTTCATTGTGAAAATGTGGTGTGTTCACGTTGGATTTTGAGCCCTTTCCGGTCTTGGACACTATGCCTATCCATGCAAGTGAGGTACCATTTTTATCGGGAAACTTAGGGTGATTTAGATTTGTAAAGCAACTGTTATTACTTATTGCTTTTTGATGCATTTCTGCCTTCCAAATGAAAGACATTGTGTAAAAAAGAAGTCATTTTGAAAAATAACCAATAAGTCTCATGCTAGTATGAGTATTCCCAATTGTGCAAATATGTACTGTAAGATAAAAGTATTTGTTGAATAATTAAAATCATTACAAACAGCAGGAAATAAATTCAGTTTAAAAAAGACCGATAAAAAAAAATACAAAACCAGCACATTATTAAATTCGAGATGAGTTCAACAGAAACACATATACATAATTGGCTCAATTTGGAGTAAATTAGTTTTCTAATAAGCAATTTAACAGCAAAAGGAATAAAGTGCAATGTGCAATCTTGATCAACATAAGCAGCAAAGCTTTCTGATCAAGTCATTTTAGATTAAAAATAAGCATAATACACTGCCCACCGGCCAAATTATGTGAACTTTGTATTAAAGTAACATATGCGAGTGGGGCAGGCACTTCGACTTGTACTTACTAAAGCAAATACTGTTACTATTAATCAGGTAACACCGAGAATTAAATTAAAGTGCCAAGTGCTAGCAATAGATATTATCCATAAAGAAGATATAATCCAGGAAACGTTAAAATAAAGTGGTACATTTGTAACAATTATGCTTAAAACGTGCTTTAAAATAGCCCAGCTGTCCCTAAAAATGTTTAAAAATATTATGTCATCAACCTTTTAGTTAACTTTCATAGCAGGGATGTTTTCCTGACATAATTGTGTTTCAGCTATAAGGATAAACTTAACAAACTGATTAATTAAAGTAGCTGTAATACCTCTTAAACATACAATAATTGCAGTTCTGCAAGTTCTTACTCCCATTTCCTTAAAAATCGGCTTTAAAATCATCTTTCGTTCTGCAAGCAGTTTTGGACACAAAGTTACTATATGCTGTAAGGTTTCTTCATTCTTGCCACATAATCTACAGACATTAGATTGCCACTTTTTTCCCATTTTGGGATTCCATCTTTGGTTGGGTATCTCCCAAACCTTAACAACATACATTTATTCTTAATTAGAGGTTTTAAATGGAATAGCAAATAAGGTTGGGGATACAGTTTAATAAAAGAATTAGCAATTCACCAAATATGTTTTTTTTCCCTTCACGTGGAGAAGTGTGGCTCACTGGTTAGAGGCGGCAGACCCGTAAGCAGAGAACGGCCCGGGACCAGGGTTCGATTCCCGACGCGGCAGGGTTGTGGACCAGGGTCAGCGGACTCGATAATTCTCGCCTCGGTGCCTACTCTAGTCAGAAACCACACTCGGCAACTATGGGCATCAGCTTGCCTCATCTTCACAACGGCCTGCCCCAGACCGCCGGGGATGCTTGGTCGCACCTTAGAGACACCCATCAGGGACCATCTCTCAGGGTGAGCCAGGACGGGTTCCCCAGCGGTCGAAGCGTGGAGATACTCCTCCGGGAGTCGATTCCTAGCGCTATATAAACCCACAATTAAAACCCATCCTTGTCCATTATACAAGACAAAAGGGCTGCTTATTGATTAATTGTTTTTTTGTAAACCATTTTACTCCTTGTTTCATCCACTAATTTCAGGCATTCAAAGGTGTGTAAACATTCCTCTAGATAGGATTACCAGCTTTGCGAATGGGCCCCTCTTTGGATCTCAAGCAATACAGCTCAGCCAACGAACCTTCCACGGATCTGGATAAAAACAGTAAGGACTTTAAAAATGTTGATTGTCTGACTATACTCTGTTTCTTCATTCCAAATTAGAGTCTAAGATTCGTACGGGTAATGTGGTTAGGGATTCGAAAGACCAATTTGTATGCCCTTATTTCAATATCGTCTAGTAATTTCGCATCTTTGCCCCGAAAAATAATAGAACCATAGTCCAAAGAGGGAATTAACTTTGCTTTCATGGCTTTTAACAGATGATCATAGTTCGGGCATAGTAATTTATCTCTCAGTTTTCTGAAGGCGAATGTGAGAGATGATCCTTTAGCTTCAAGGTTATTAAAATGTTTCCTAAAAGATAAATTATGATCAAATGTAATCTCCAAGTATTTGTATGATTTTACACACTCAAAAACAAGACCGTTTTGATATCCTGAAAACAAGTTATTATCATTAGATAAACCAAAAATAATCATCTCTCTTGAAATTGCGACATCACACTTTGTGATATAAGCTAGAAATTTTTCTATAGATATAAAAAAAGATTTTAACACTGGACAATCTGAAAATATATGTACAATATCTGCTTGATCATATTGGCATCTATACCATTTCCCGTTGTTAGCATTACCCCATTTCATCATTTTAAATGGCGTATGATAAAGGTTAAATAAAGTTTTATAGTGTTGTGAGTATAAATTGGCAGACAAGATAATTTTATCAGCTATATAAATTGATTCTTGAAAGGGCTCAGCCAGTGTGCCCATTCTATTACACCATTTGGATTCCTGCGATCCCAGATCATCTTGTTGTAGATTCACCAAATGATTGTATATAGTCCCAATACGCAAGGGTTTTTTGAGCATATCGATGAAATCATTATGACAAAGCGGTAAAGCATTTGGGTGTTTAAAGATAAAATCCCGTATTTGTAAATACTTAAAAAAGTTATGATGGGAACGACTATAAATATCTTTTAACTCCTGAAAAGAGGCAATTGTACCATCTTTGACCATATTGCCTATAGTTAGCATACCTTTTTGCCCCCATATACCCATAGTATAGTCCCAGAATATTGACGGAAGCAGTTCTATAGAATTACATGGAGTATAAAAATGAATACGCCCAAGGGAGATAAGCTTCCGTATGGACCGCCATCCTTTAAATGCAGACATCACCAATTTAAATCTGGTTCTTTTATAATAACTAGGTTCTAAAAAACGAAGTAGCATTTGCTGGGATTGTGAGCCAAGTAAAAGAGAAAAAATATCCGGGCTCTCAAACATAGGGGGAGTTCCACCAATCGCAAAGTACTTAATATTCTGTATAAGACACGCCAAATAATATAATGCAAAATTTGGAACTCCCCAACCCCCACGTAATATTGGTAGTGTCATCAATTTGGACGCCCTGCGTGCGGGTCTCCAACCCCATAGAAATCTATCAGCTATAGATTGTAGTTTCCTCTGTTGTAATACAGGTATCTCCAATGGTACTGATCGAAAGTAATATAAAACTTTAGGTAAAATAGACATTTTTGGAACATTGCGTCTCCAACCAATGACAAGTGTAAACATTCAATTTTCTCAAGTTGATTTCTAATTGATTGTAATATATCTGACCAATTCACCGTGACTAACTCTTGAAGCGACAATCTAATTTTGATGCCAAGATATTTAGCCTCTGTAGTAACCCGATTGTCATTAGGGCAAAGTCCTAGTGAGCATATAACCTGAGTTTTCTGGATATTGAGTTTATACCCCGACACATTACCAAATTCACGAGTCAGGTTTTCGATCTCGTGTAATGCAGATTCTGGATCAGATGTTATAATGGCTATATCATCAGCGTAGGCTAACACACGTATATTGCCCCCGGGTAGAGCCATAGATTGTATATGTGGAGATGTCATCAGCATTTTTAAAAGTGGTTCTATGTACATGGCAAATAGTAATGGCGAGAATGGGCACCCCTGGCGTGTCCCCCGAGTGATGTTGACTGCTGTTGATTTTTGACCTGACAAACATATCTTGACCCTATGGTGTCTATACATCACTTGTAAAGCGTATATAAATCGTGGACCAAACCCCATTTTTCCCAAGATCGCCCATAAAAATACCCATGCAACACGATCAAACGCTTTTTCAGCGTCTAAAAACACCAAACCAACGTTTGTAAGTTTTGCAGTTGCATAATCTAGAGTTGCAATGACACGATTTTATATTTATGGCTATGCCGGTTGCTCGCCTATGTATATCTTCAATGTGGTTGAAGCCAGAAGCTCCTATATATGAAATGTGGCGAGCAAAGTTTTACAATGTTTTTTATTTAGAATTTAACCTTTATCGGATTAAATCTGTTAGCAAAATGCAAAAAGGGTAAAAAATTTGCCAGCTGATGATTGACCATTTGGATCCATGAAAAAAAAATGACCGCATTCTCTATTTTTTTTTGTTAAATACGATCATTTCGTTGTTTATATATCATGTTTTTGATATTGCCTTTTTTATATTTGATTATTTTTGATTGTGTAATTGCTATATAAATCTGTTTGTTTTATGCGGCTTTGAACTGAATCAATAAAAAAAAAAAAAACAAGACCGTTGATTTTCCATTCTTTAAGTCCTAAGTTACCTTTTCCAATAGTCAGAAATGTTTTTTTATTTTATTTATTTCTAGACCATTTCCTTTAACATATAGATTAAAAGAATCTATTAGTCTTTTAGGACCTATAACTGTCTGGCTTAGTAAAATAGTGTCATCAGCATATTGTAAGTATTTGTTCTCTTTACCCATCACAGAGGGCGAATGAGCATTAATGTCTTTAAAATGGGCTGGAAGGTCAGACATAAAAAGATTAAAAAGGCAAGGGGCTAAAACACAACCTTGTTTCAAGCCGATATTGGTTTCAAGGCGACGGGTTGTATGTCTACCATCGCCTACTTTAATCTGGACCCAAGTATCGGAATATAATAACTTGGTCATTTTTAAAAGTGTGTCAAATATCCCCCAATCAGCTGATTTTGTCCATAATAAGTCTCGGGGCACAGAGTCAAAGGCGGCTTTATAATCAATAAATATACCATTTTTGTTTCCTGAATTTAGCTCTTCCGCCTAAATAAGTGGATTCGCCCTTTCTAAAACCAGTTTGAAAATTTGGTATAAGATCTTCTCTTAAAGCCCATGATTCCAATTCCTCTAGAAGGCAGCTTGCAAATATTTTGGCATCAACATCTGTTAGGGCTATTAGTCTGTAGTTTGCTGGGTTATCTTGGGGGCCACTTTTATAAATTGGTTGTATGATGCTTCCCTGCCAAGAAATAGGAATTTTACTGGTGCTGAGTACATCATTAAACAGGAGCGTAAGGACCTCTGGCCAATCCTTTAAAGTAGCTTTAAAGATGGCGTTTGGCATTCCGTTAGGACCAGGTGCACCGTTTGATCGAATCTTATTTATCACTTTTTTTAATTTATCTACCGTCCATGACTCAATATCCGGGGTGCGTATTAGATCTTGCCCCGATATTTCTATAGTCTCTGGACAGTTATTACGAGTAAAAATAGTTTTATCACCAATACACTGAGTGCCTACATTAATACTTTTAAAATTATTGAAAAAGATCACCCAAGATGATTCGTCAATATTTGCGCTATTGCTTGTATTATTTCCGTTTTCTAAATTATTAATAATACTCCAAAAAAGCCTCGGATCTTTCGATTTGCAGGCATGATGTAATTTGGACCAAATAGTTTCATAATGTGCTTGTTTGGCTTTCCAGATTTCGTTCTTATAAACATTTTTTAATTTTCTAATTTGTTGAGCTACCACAACGTATGAAGATCCGTTCGCTTTCCTATATATTGATCTTATTGTTTTATTAAGATTACTTTTAAGGTATTGTAAGCGATGGGAAAACTATCCTGGATTCCTGGGAATCAACGTCTTACCACCTGAAGTTTTTAGATTAGGGAAATTAGCTAAAAGCGCAGTACATAAACAAGGCCAAAGTTCTACCATAGAATTACCCTCTGAAATCGCGTCTTGTAGATCTACAATTAGACAGGCCAGCACTTCTAAGACATCTTTTTTGATTTTATCATTCCATATAAGTCTTTTTAGATTGAAGGCAGAAGGCGTTGATTTGGATTAATCTCGACTCTGGCAGATAATCAAAGGCAAAAGCAAGAGTAATAACTTGAGGATTATAGTCACTCTCAAACCTTGGTACAACCTGATAGCTTTGGACTGCTTTCACAAGTTTTTCCAAAATTATGCTGTAATCAATTATGGAAGGACTAACACTTTTGCTAAATGTTGGTGTATTATCAGCGTCTTTAAGGATATCTAAGTTATATTTTATGAACTCACATTTGGCCTATTCTAATAAAGTATTTGAAGGTGCCATCCCTTTTTTATATGAAAAAAGTTTCATGTTAAAATCCCCGGTAATGATGATCATCGAGTCCAAATGGTCATAATATAACACTTTCACCGTTTCCCATAACTGTACAAGTTGTGTAGACCTGATCTTTTTCTTTGAACACAAGTAAACATTTAGAAATTAATTTACCACACAATATCCATTTTACTTGAAGATCTATCTGAAAGTGTTTTACATCAAGGTTTAGGGAAACATATATAGAGAGGCCTCCACTAGGACGACCTATAGAGGCCTCGCGAGTTGCCACATTTAGGTATACGAAATAGCCGATAATAGGTTCACTACACCTAAGCCAAGTCTCCTGTAGTATTAAAATATCAAAGGAAGTCAGGAAACTCATTGCACTCGAGTCCTCAAGAAGTGTTTTAAAACTGTTAGTGTTCCAGGAACAGAATTTCAGAGGTTTTAATGTTTTTACAGGGAAAGGTCGACATCAATCATTCTTTGCAGAATTAGTCTTTGAAAGAATTGAAGGAAGCCAACTCCAATCCTCAATTGGGTTGGAGGTGGTCCTTAGTTCTTCACATACTCGTGAACCTGACTGACAGCTCCTGATCTTAATACCACGAAGCAAGTTCAGCTCGGTTGATGGACCTGAGGCACCTTTCAGGACTCTAACAGGTGAACCCTGCACTAGTTTTTGTCTGCTCTTTATTTGAGTCATACTACAATGAGATTTAACTGGAATCAACAGAGTTGGGTAATGACTACTACAAATACTCCTGACTTTAATGCCCCATTTGTCAAATGTATCAACATTGGAAAATATTTTACTGGCAATATCCTCACTTCGCCAAGTAGTAACAGATGTTTCGTTGTTGCAATCGGTCTTGAACTCCACAGATTCCAGATCTTTCGATGTTACATCCTTCAGATCTGGTATTGCATTAAATAACTTCAGAATATTTGCACGATTCAGAATATCATAAGGACCTCTTGTGGTGTACTGGGGGCAAAATACTACTGTCCTCTTTTCGACCCGACTGTCTGTGCTTTCTTTTTCATCATTAACCCTAGAAACAGCCAAGGCCTTCCTCACATCGACAGGGTCCAAGGCGGGCACTATCTGCCGACGAGAGGCAGACCGCTCAATAGATTTTTGGGCTAGAGTGCATGAGGGAGCAGCATGTGTTTTATTTCCCGAGCCATGTGAATTTATTAAGTTTACGTTTTCCCAATTGGGGATGGTTTGCTCTCCATGTTTTTCCACTGTTTCAACAAATTGTTGATCAGGCTTGGTGTCTCTGGTTTGGGAAACCTCGGGCCACATGCTAGCATAGATCTCACCCTGCACTAGGTTATTAATGGAATTATCATTTTGTTTATCCTTTAAGTTAGATTCAGGTACTTCTACAAGTCTAAATATTGGAAATAGGGCTTTTTTTCCGGGTTCTTTGATATTTTTATGGTGTGTGGTTGCTTCCTCTATTTCGGATTCCTTGATATTTTTGGGGTTTATGGAAACTTCCTCTCTGGGGAGTTCAATTACATGAAAGATTTTATTATGATTTTTCCTCAACCTTTTTCTAGCCCTTTTTGATAAGATCCCAGGATTAGCTTTTGCATCTGTAACTTGGCCAATTTCTGGGATCTTTTTGGCTTTAGAATTTTTTATGATAACCTTTGGCGATTTAATTCCCTCCGAGCTCTTACTTTTCAATTCATCAGGCAACAAATGCTGCTTATTTGTATCATCTTTAATTGCGCTGTTTCTGCCTTCGTGTGAAAAGTCTAATTCATCTATAGTAGACCCCCCACCATCAGTAGGGTCGTTAATAGTATTTTGTTTACCGAGACAATTGATACCCTCTTCGATACATTGAACCTTTCTAACAGACAACAATTTTACCTCCTGTACCATAGAACTAACAATTGACAGTAGATCTGAGATTTTGTCAATCAGTTGAGCACAGGTACAGGTTATTAGTTGACCTTCTTTGTCCTTTTGTACTTTAGTAATCAGATTAGAGAGATGGTGTAACTTTTCATCTATTCCAACTACATGTGATGCCAGTGTATTTAAAATATCCACCTGCATGTCTAATTTGTCTGAGTGGAAATTAAGGGCATTAGTAATTGAGTCCATAGTATGAAGAAGACTATCCCATAATCCACCCTCAGGACCAGTTTTTTTTCCTGTTTGCCCTGATCTTACCTGAACATTCCCATCAAATTTGGTTAGCAAAGAAAGATCCAATGAATTCAATCGATTGTTTGAGTCTATATTAATGAATTTTCTTTGATCATTAACAATGGGATCTTTTTCACCATTAACCACACCTGGAACCAATAATGATTTATTCAAGAAAAAACTATTCTCTAATGTTATACTTGACTGATCCAGGTTAAGGGGTCTTACATTGCCATTTTTGTTGGAATGACCATTTGGACTAGATACTAGGTCGGCGGATGATAACGCCCGATCTAATACAAAAACCTCCTCACTTGTATTCTGTTCTAAACCTGAGGAGATATCGATGACTGAACCTTGCTCTTTTTGCCTTCCGGCAGTCTGATTGCAGAAAGCGTCCTGACTACTGACGGCTCCAGTGGACTCTGTGCGGCATACTGCAGATTTATGTGAATGAATTTGAGCTTTGTGAGTTTGAGATTTTACCCCCAATAGGACCAGGAGACGAAAAGGAGAGTTTGAACTCAGATGAGATCCTTGCTATATCTGCGCTTTCAACACTATTCCCCTTTTTACTTTTATCAGAAATTATCTTATTGTGGCAAACTACATCCTCCTTTTGCTCATCTATTTCTATTGAGGGCTCTACTAATACACATGGGTGAGCACCTTTTTTACCCAGTGGCACGGAAGGTACGGAAGGTAAGGGGTGCGTATCACAGATATCAACAGAACCACAAGTGATATTATTATTATTGTTGTTTCTTTGTTGTTTTTGAGACTGCTTTTGTTGATACTTAAAGAAAAAGCTCTTAATAGATGGCTGGGTAACATGGGTGACATGAGGCAAGATCGTACAGTCTTGACCTGGAGTGGTGGGGGCAACCACCAATTGAGCCTGGTCATTTAAATGCTCCTTTCTAAAGACCAATGACGCTGCCTCAGCTGGCTCTGTTGAATGCCCAGTTGTATCCCTTAACGGAGCACAAGCACCGGGACCTCCTTCAATATCATTTCTTGACCCTGCTTGATTTGGGTTGCTACGTCCTTAAGCTCTTCTGGCTTTTGTCGTTTTTTTCTGTTTAGGCAGAGCCCCACGTTGACGGCCTGATCTCATAACCACAGATCACACTGGCTCCTCACCTCCTCCTCACCTCCTCCTCTTCTCTCCTCCTCTCTTCTCCACATGCCATGCCTCAGGATCTACAGACAGGTGAGGCTATTCTGCTCACCCACGCCCACGCTTCTCCAGGGCCCCGCTACGGACCTACACTGCCCCCCCCCTGCTTGTCTGCTCGCTTGCTGTGTTCCCGGCCCACAATCACCGATACCCCCAAGTCCTCCAAGCTGAGGCGAGGCGAAGCAGAGGCAATGGGGCAGGCACAGCAACCAGCAGTCGTCGGGGGCTGGCGGGAGGCGGGTGGGGGCTAGGGAGTCGCAGGAGAAAAGTCGGGTGAGATAGGAGATGCGGCGATCTTACATGGGAGTAGGAGCGATCAATAGCCTGGTAATGGCCCAGGGCTCGGCAACCTTTGCGGCTCTGCGGCTCTACAGCTTGGCAGCAAGTATGCGATTCCTCCTCCTGTGCTCCCCTACGATAGGCTGATGCAGATGTTGAAACTGACTTATGACGGAGGGCCTTCACAGACAGCAGTGGGCTAATAGAGTAGCTGCTGCTGTAAGAATTATTTTTTTTATGACCCTGTTTGTGAGGCGTTTGTCCGCCGGCTGACATTGATTGATGAGTGATTGGTGGGCAAATGGTGGGCTTCTTAACTTTTCAGCTTCTTTCTGCCACTGCCACTTTTTGCCTCTAACAGGGGAGAATAGCCCTGCGGGGCCAAGAATCAAATTGCTGGCCTTGGCAGCGTTGTAGTTCAGGGGCGGGGGGGAGAGGTAAAGAGTCTATCTGCCTCCAGTGCTCTCCTCCCTACACCGCTTCTTCTTAGCAGGGCAGAGCAGATCACGGTTCTTGACCCCCCTAGGCGCTCTCACTTGGTGGCCGGCAGACTTGGCAAACTCGAGAGAAGCAGACTGGAGGGTAGTTCGGTTGGCCTCGAGCCTCCCGCCTAACGCTAAACCCGCCAAGACCGCAGCAGCTTTTTTCGGCGACCCAGCAGGCTCGGGCTCGGGCTTCTGCTCGGGCTCAGCTTAACCTCCGAGCACCAAGCTCCATAACGGAACGGAGGGGGTGGCGATTTCGGCGATATTCAGCTGCTGGTAATGCAACGCCGTAACGCCAAATCCAAATCCGTTGCGACCTCTCCTCTCCGCTCCGCTCGCTCAACTCGCTCAACTCCACTCCGCACTGCTCACAGCTGCGCTCCTCCTCCCAAATATGTACTGTTTCTAAACTCTATAATTTGCACCCATTTCAGAAATACATAGGTGTCTTTCATACCGAGTTTTTCATGTATACAGTTTCACTCAATAATTGCTATATACCGGGTACATAATAAAAAGCCATTGCAAATTGCTACTCAGTTTTTCACTCTGGGTTCATCTGGTTCTTGGTGAACCTGCAAGTCCTATATATGCCCACAACCAAGAAGATCCAGCGGATGTAACGGTATATTGCTTTTAAAGAGCTGTCAAAATTTTCAAGACGTTACAGGTGAAAACGTTGACACAAAAGGCTGTTTTTTTTCAACTAATTTTAAATTTTTCAAATATTTAACTGTTAGTTTCTATAACGAAACCTTGATGGATCTACACATATGACCCCTTTCTGAATTCAGAATTGTGTCTACTTGTCTAAAATGTATAGCTTTTCAGGATCCATTATTGCTTTCATACTCTTTTTTACCCTTAACTGGAAGGAGGTTGAAAGCACTAAAAATAGCAAAAATTGGCTATTTCCCAGAAAAATGCCAAAAATGTGTAAAAAATGTTGGTTTTCTTACAAAAGACTGTCATTCCCTAAAAGCTGGGAAAATGGTGATTTTAGCCCCACAAACCCTTTTTTATAACATTTGCAGGAAAAAACCCAGACGCTTTCATGTGTGGTTTGTTTTTCCCATGTTCCGTAAAAACCCAACATTTTTCTGTATTTTGGCTTATTTCTGGGACCCCTCCAAGGGAATCCACAAACCCTGGGTACCTTTAGAATACCCATGATGTTGGAAGAAAAGGACGCAAAATTGGCGTGGGTACCTTATGTGGTCAAAAAGTTACAGGGGCCTAAGCGCGCACTACCCCAAATAGCCAAAAAAAGGCTTAGCACAGGAGGGGAAAAGGCCTAGCAGCGAAGGAGTTAAACCCAGATCTGTGACTGGGGGTGAATGTTTTGCCATTGTGCAACATTCCGTCCATCATCTTGTGTGTTTTGCATTTTTGGATAAAAGCACACTTTATAAACCTTTTTGACATAACATGACATAAATAAAACATATTTCAGTCCATTGCAAGGGAGGCATCTCAATGAAATTGAGCTGCATTCTATTAAACGGTCCTCCAAATCTTCCTACATGACTTATTTTAACTAGTGTTTTCTTTCCCACATTTTGTTGCTGACTAATTACACACCTCTGACACAACACCTCGGCAGCTCAACAGCTAGGAATCGAGGATTAAACCATGTCTGTTGAAAGAGACGTATCATAGCATCTCTCCCAACATGTGAAGGACCATGGTAGTTTCTTGCCATTGGTCCTTCAAACTATCAGGTAGCACTGGTCTTCCATCTGTGTATGCCCACACCTCATCTTCCTGCCTTTGTATGCAACCTGCTTTGATCCATCCTGTCTTTCTGTTTCTGGCAGTTCATCCTGCAAAGCCTTGATTTCTTACGATATTTCTACAACTGAAAAAATCAGCCTACATTCTGTGACATCAGTCTGTCCTATTAGTAAGTCCCCATTGAAGATGTCAGAATTTAAGGTGCAATAGTGCGCAGTCTCATCAGCATAGCGATTGCCGACCGTCACATAATCATTTCCATGTCAATGGGCTGGGCACTTTACCATTGCAATTGGGCAGGCAGTTGTGATGACAACAGTAGATATCCATTTTGGATGGGAGAACCCAAAGAGTTCCCAAATCCATGCAGAGACCACAACTGCCCAAAGTCATAGACAACCCCAAAACCATATTGGCTGTCAGTAAAAATGGTTACTCTTCATTGCTCGGTAATGCTGCAAGCCTTGGTTAGTGCAATAAACTTAGCAACCTGGGCCAAGAACTCTCCTTACACCCATGAAGCTTCCACCACTCCCATACTCATGGCATACGGAGCGCTCAAACTTCCTCCTGCATCTCTCAAGCATGATCAATCCACAAACAACACATGATATGACTCAGGTAATAGAACATCTAGAATGTCCGGTTGGGGCTTTGTGCTCAACTCAGTCACATCCAAACAAGGATGATTGGCTTCATCAATCACAACTTAATTTTCTGGTAAGGGCATTAATGTAGTCGGATTAAAACTCGCACAACGCACCAATGACATGTTTTAAGCACCCCAATTCCCCTTTTCATACTTTGTTAATTTGCTACTTGTGAGATGTTGTTTTTGAGTACGAGTTACCAAAATCTGAACAAAATGTGGCACATGTACTTTCAATGGATGACCCATCACAGTAATCTCACACTGTTCCAAACTCGCACATGTGGCCGCACAGCCCTTAGACATCTAGGCAATGCTGCAGCTACAGGACCTAATGTAGCTCAGAAATATGCAACAGGTGTGCATGCAGTTCCATGCATCTGCGTTAAAACTAACAATTTCAGCCTTCTCTCTGCAGAACAGAGGGAACCTTTTGTTAAAATTGGGCATTCCCAATCCTGGAGTTCAACACAAACTCTCTCGAAGTTCATTAAAAAAGTGCATAAATTCATCATTCAATGGGACTGGATCTGAAAAATCTTTATGTGTGAGCCTCTGAAGTGGCTTGGCTGTCAATGAGAACATTGGAATCCATTGGTGGCAATAGCCAACCATTCCCAGAAACATGCAAACTTCTTTTTGTGTGTTTCGTGGGTTCATCTGCAGAATGGCAGTAATTCGATCTTGCAACACCTTTCTCAATCTGATGTCCTAAGTAAGGGAATTTCTTTCTGCTGAACTGTAACTTTGTTGGTGACACCATATGCCCACTTTATGACAAATTATTCAGTATTGCAATGGTGTCACATATACAAGCCTCCTGAGTACCCGACGCTGCCAACAAGTTGTCAATGTACTGAACCAGCATGGAATGATTTGTCATTATCAATGATTCCAGGTTCTTCTTCAATATCTGATTGAAGATGGAAGGACTCTGTGTACAACCAGTGGAACTCGGCACCATGCAAAAATACGGTTTCCAAGTCAGAAAGCAAATAAAAATTGGAGAAGAAGGCTTGACACAAATCAATGACAGAAAAACGTTCAGTTTTACCCGGGATCTGATATAGTATGATGGCTGGATTTGGCACAATTGGACAACATGGATACACAATCTGATTAACTTTGCGCAAATCCTGCTTGATTTGGTACGTCCCATTTGGTTTTTGAATTCCCAATTCAATCAAAGGCGTTATAAATGCAGTGCTCTCAGTGCTCAAATTATAGAGTGAAATTCGAGGAAATTCTGCATTTGGCTTCAAAGTAATCTGTATTCAAGTCAATCCTTTGATCAATCAAATATCTTTTCCCGTGAAATCCCAAAGTTCAGGGAACACAATGTCTCTCAATTCTAAGGGTAAGTCATGACTTTTTAATACAGGAAATGACCCTTCAATGTCAGTTTTTTGTTTTGCCATTTTAAATACAATGTCTTCATCAATTAGTATGAAACTCTATTCCCTTCAGAGTAATTTGCACAACAGGTCTCGACCCAAAATGTTCACTGGACTGGAATGTATTATTTATTTATAAGTTTTATATAGCGCTTGATAGACCCAAAGTTATCATAGCGCTTTACAGAATCGTGGTCTGACAATACAGTAATAAACATTCATGAGAGTACAAACGAGGCGAGAATTAAGATGATAAAATAGAACATATCCAAGAAAATAACGGGCAGTGCCAAAAACAAACGAAGCAATCCGAGAGGATCTGATAGACAACATAAATCAGATAAAATAGGCTATGGTCATCGGGATTAGATCAGTGCACGCATTAAATAGTCCAGGCCAGTAATCTAGGAGTTAAAATATTTGTTGAGGAGAATTGTTTCAGGTTTCTTTGGAAGTTAGGGAAGGAGGGGATGCATCGAAGATCACATGATAAAGAGTTCCAAATGCTCTGAGAATTTCCAGAGAAGGAGCAATACTTGGCTGTTTGTTTTTTTAGGTGTGGAGGAATGAGTAGTGGAGCGTTGGAGCTTCTCAAAGATCTGGTAGACCAAGCTTTCATTAGCTTGTTTTCAAGATATTTGGCAGTGTGTGAGTGCAGAGCTTTGAGGATAATGCGGGCAGTCTTATAAGTACATCTTTCTTTGATGGTAAGCCAGTTTAGGCTCTTAAGGGCAGGAGTGATGCGTTCAAAACGTTTGACATCCGAAATGAGCCAGGCTGCCAAGTTACGAACTGATCTCAGGGGTGCGAGGTGAGATTTCGGCATCCCAGTGAGAATGGCATTACCATAATCTAGTTTGCTAAGGACCAAGGATTGCTCCACAGTCTTGAAATCATCAGCAGTAATGAAAGGTTTCATTTTCTTAATGTTTTTTAGTGTGTACAGCGCTCCTTTTGAGGAGTTTTGATGTGTTCTTACATTGACAGACTCTTGTCCAGGAAGAAGCCCCGGGACTTTGCGGAGTTGGATATAGTGAGAGAGCAATTTAAGGCGTTCAGGTTGTTGAGCCGTTCTTGGATTGGTAGGTGGTTGCATTTGGGGGAGAATTACTTCCATTTTGATGGGCTTTAGCTTTAGATGATTAGAGAAAAACCAGGATTGTAGCACATTCAGTGTGGTGTAAAGATGTCCAATGTCACTGGGAGATTTGATTTTGTAGTAAAGTTGCGTGTCATCAACATACAGGTGAGATTTGATCCCTGCCTGTTTCAAGATTCAAGATGACCGTCAGGGGATCCATGAAGAGATTGAAAAGGAAGGGGGATAGAATGGAACGATGGTTTGAAAAGACATGAGTTAATTATGATTTGTTGCAAACGGTGCTGTAGGTAAGATGTGATCCATTTAAAGACGGTGCAATTGATGCCAAAGCGACACCTCAGAGATTCAAGTAGGGCTGGGTGATTTACAGTATCAAATATCACATATCACAAATTTGTGCAAATCCTCAAACGATCCAATTTGTACATTAACAGGCTCAGCTACAGTTACATTTAATCATTTGAAACTCCTGCAACTTGGATTCTTTCTACTGACCAGGTTAGGTTGTTGTTCTCTCAGTGAAACGGGTAACACCAGTGTTGACAAGAAATTAAATGGATGTATGACATTACAACGCATGCTTTTCCATCGCATGCCTTTACAACACAGTTTTTACATCGCAAACCTATACAACGCATAGCGCTTTGGGGTGCTGGATAGTGAATAGTTTAATTTACTATTCCAACTCCAGTCCCCGTGGACACTAGGGAAGGTGTTGGATAGTAAATTAAACGTATTCCCTATCCTAGAGCGCCCCCCAGCGCAATGCGATGTAATGGTTTGCGTTGAACAAGTTGCGTCGTAAAGGCACTGTGTGGTAAAAGTTGCGTTGTAAAGGATGTTTCCCAATTAAATAGGCGTTCCATTTACCCTGCCACCCACATGAGGACCAGTCTGGTCTACCTACAAGGATGCACCAAGCACGTATTCCTCCTCTCCTCTCGGGTACCGTCATTGGGACTAATCGGAATCACTGTCATCAATCTGTATTAAGTATTGCTGAGTAACATTCGAGTTTGTGTCGACTTGGCCATTGGTATGGATTCTCATGTTCACATTATATTTTTGAACCTGACCATTCAAGTGGGGCATAGGCGCTTGTGGCATAGTTAAATCAAACTGTTTCTGTCTTTGAGTCTGCTGATTCTGCATCTTATTACCTGCTTGGGCCTGCAAGGGGTAAACCCTGAGACACCTGTCCATTCATTTTATTCAGTGGATTAAAGCTACACTCGCCCTTCCAATGCCCAAACTTGTCGCAAATATGGCATGGGCTAGTCTTTTTCATATTTCTATTGAAATCCCTTTGCCTTGAGTTGTTGCATTTTGTTGTTGTCCTCCTGCTACTCCTTGCATACCAGTATTCGTTTGACCATTTCCCTGCACAACAACAGAACAATCAGCACCAACTCCTGTATAACCTTTCTTTGCTGCCCTCATCTGAGCCAATATCAACTTTTCTTTTATTCTCTTATGTTTGGAATGCACCTTGTCTCCGCAATGTTTTGCATACTGAAGAATCTCATCTATGGTTTTCCTCTGACAGCAAAACAAATCCTGTTGTAACAAAGCACATATTTCAGGTCTTAATCCATACTCAAATTGATATACAAAATGTCCCATAACTTTCACTGACATGTTTTCCATTCCACTGTATTGCTGAAAAGTCTGTAAAAGTCTCTCATGGTACGCATGCACTGTCTCTTTCAATACTTGTGTTGTTCTGTCAATCTTTACCAACCAGTTTCTTTTGGAGAAATGTTTCCCTTCAAATAAGTAAGGACCCTATTGTATCTTTTCACTACTTCAGGTGATGGTGAACCAGTTCTCAAATCACTTGCAGGTTCTGTTTCTGGCCAATCTACAGCAATCTTACATTCGGTCCATAATTCACTTGGAAACACAATGTCAAACAAGGTATCCAAATCCTTTAATAAAACATTTGAAACTTTCACAAACCTCAAAACATGCCTATACCATTCAACTGATTTTTCTTTCAGTTTTTTGGAAATCATTCGTAAAGGACAGTATATCAGGTCCAGCCAATTTTCATGAGTATTTCTAGCTCTCCTAGTAATGTTTTTACGTATGAATAATAATTAATCAACCCAATAGCTAACGATCCTACCAGGACTAATGATTCCTAAAATCATTTCTTCCAACTCCACTTTAAGTTTCGCTACATCAAGTGGGTTTTCATTTAAGTTTTTAATCCTTGAGAATCCCTGATCTTCCATACCCTTGTCAAAAGTAAAAGGAACTATATCCTGTATTCAATCATAAAGTTCCTGTGGGATTGACCCTACTGGTTGATTTAATACACTCTCTTGTGATCCTCCACTCCTGGGGTGACATGGGTTTCAGAACCTTGAGCTCCTATTTAAAAAGTGTTTCCTGCCATATTCTGAGATCCTCTACTTGGAGTCTCCATAATTCCCCCTACAGCAATAGATAAATGAGTTTGTCTCACTTGATTATGTGATACAGTGGTTCGAGTGGTCCCTACACTAACTCCTGATTCCTTCCTGTGATGTGAGGCATCAACATTCAGAAATGTCAAATTGGAATTAATTCCATCTCTATTCAATTCCTTTAGAATAGTACTTGCACCCCAAATTCAGTGGGAACAGGTAAAACATGTATTTGCTGTCCTCCCATATGTGATTAATACAAAGGAACCACAGGTCCTATGGTTACTGGAACTGAAAGAGCATCTGGAGCATTCAGTATTATGAGGTTATTAAACACTGCTCCTCTAGGCATTTGTTCTTCAACTAGCAAAGGATTTGTAGGATTTAAACTATTTGGTAACAAAGTACATCTGGTTAAGTTCCCACAAATGGATGTGATTGTTCGTCAATATATGGTGGAGGTTGATTCATCAATAACTCTCTCAAGCACCCAGGTCATGGAACTTCACACAAATAATTTTTTTCCTAAAAAAAGGTAAACCAGCTGTTGAAAGAGGGTCCTATAGACCTATATCCCTCATAAATAGCGACGCTAAAATATTCGCAAAAATACTGTCTACTAGGCTGGCACCATTAATGGCACAAATGGTATTGATAGAGCGCGCGAGGCCACCCGACCAACAGTTTTCGCCGTTTCCGGCTTCAGGGCCCATATACTTTTCAAATCACCATATACATCGATCAGGTGACTTCACGAGCTCTATCAAGTTGGTGTGTGTTGTTCCCTGCTACCAAATTTCAGTGCACCCGACTTACCATCCACCGATGCAGGTGCCTAATGACCACAATGAATCAGGGAGCTAGCTGTAAAAGGAAAAGCAGCAAAATACAAACCCAACCAATAACATTCAAATACTGTTTAAATGACCACGGACAACTGGAAGTTTTAAAATGTTTATCTAAAGTTCAATATTTTCTTGCATGAGATACAGTAAAATAAGGCAATCAATAACCAAGATAACGTAAATCACATAGGCAGAAAGAAATAATGACAGAGTAATCATCAAAGTATTAATACAATGTAACGAGAAAATACTATGCAAGTCAGTATTATCTAGACAGGGATAGACTAAGTGTGTGTGACTATAGGAGAGCTTATAATGAATAACACGCTTCACTTAAGGTGAAGGGACCTTTGAACAATCTAAGCAACGAAGTTCTAGACCATATCAGAAAATGACACACTGCTATGCAAAATATAATTTCTAACAATTGAGAAGACATAGGAATAACTTTGCAAAATTATAAATGACTGTTCAATAGTTGCGGAAAGGCATGGAAATATAACATATGCAAATGTTGAACTTTATTTTAGCAAAAGTTAGAAATTCAGAAGGTGCAAGAATTTTAAGAGGTTCAGAGTAATATTTACCTAGAAAGGTGTGGAAACCAAACCCTGGCCACGGGTCAGTTAAGGACAGGAAACCCTCAAGGAAGGATACCCCTCAAAGGACAGCAGGTGCAGAATGGACACCCAGGACAGGATACCCTCGGAATAGAAATCAGGACAGGACCCTCAGGACAGGACAGCAAACCCTCAGGACAGGACCCTTTTCAGGACAGGACCAGAACCCACAGTTCGGAAGCAACGCCTGCGCTCCACCCGCTCTGCAGCTATCGATCAAGACCCCGATTGGGTCAGCGAACTCCCAGCTAAGTGCCTTGCCAGCACTTTAAGGTTCAGTAAAACCTTAGTCTATGGTCAAATTCGGACAGAGTGCTCCGCAGCGCTCTGTATCTTCAGTCACCTATTGAGTGCGTTGGGTCAGTGACAGGTCAGCTAAACCAGACAAGTCGGACGGTTCACTAGGTGAACCCAGGGTAGATATACAGTTTTGGGACAGTGTACCACCCCCCAATGTTGCAAAGTGTCAGAATCCCTCAATTTCGATTGGTCCTAAGGTAGGGTTTGGGTAACACACCAATCACAATACACGAATTGAAGCCTTCATTAACATATTTGGGTACCGCCTAGCAGATTTGGGGTTCCCATGAGCTAACAGTAGCGCAAAAATACAATGTATCATATAAGAAGCCACATTCGCTGTTCTCGCAGGGCAGAGGTGACTTTCTCAGGAGCATCTCGCCCATCACTGCCAGCTGGCTATGTTCCATCAGCCAAGGTCCCTCGTGCTGCCGAATGTCGCACAGGCGCAGAAGGGACCCCCAATATGGCTCTCCTCTCACTCAGACCCCCATTTCCCGCGGTACATGAAAAGTAAGCGAGAACAAATTAATACATAATAATGTCATCATGAAAACACATCACAGGGTTTGTACTTTTAACTCATCATCAAGAAATAAACTTATGCATTTAAATGTTAGCTACATTGAGACGAGCACAAGAGCAGTGGCACGAGCAGTACCACATGATAAGCACAGCTATGAATTACGCATGCGCATAATTTTCCCTCCACTTCTGCAGACGCGTCAGGACACGTGAGTGTGGCTGACGCATGCGCAGTAACTAAAATACAAGCGGCGGCCATTTTAGAGGACATGGATTAAATTCATTAGAAATACACATAGGCAAGCGTCTTAAACTTTACTCAAACTTAATATAAATGTTAGTAAGACGTACATTTATTACCTTGTTATACATAAACGAGGTTCTTGATTTCGGCAAGCCGCAAAATATGCGAAGCTTTGCTTCATCAATCCCCTCTTTGATGATATCTACTATCATCACAAATTATAATGGAACCAGATGCCAACTTTCTTTCACACTTTATAAAGTTCTATTTCTTCCAGCAACCGTTCTAACTTTTCTCTTTCAGTTTTAGCAGGGTGAGAAGTTTTCACCTTTTTGTATATCTGATCATTCACTTCCTCTAATTCAATCTCATCCACACTTCGTTTCACTCCTCTTGCATTAACCTCGTGCTTTCTGGTACGTTTGCGGTATTTACAGCATAAGAAAATGGAAAGTATAATAAGACCTATAATACCAATTGGCATCAGAATTTTGAATAATAAGCTTTTACCTATGCTAGCAAGCCAATGACCTACATTTGAGAGACCATCTACCAGTCTCTTCCAGGCACTATCAACCTCGAGTGGTTTGAGTTCCTTTGCCAAATTAGTAATGTTTTTCACATATCTTTTGATCTGTACACTTTTGTCCGGAATATAAGTGCAACAATGTTGCGCCTTCAACATCCGGCAGACTCCGCCCTCTTTCGCTAATAAGGTGTCAAGAGCAAGTCGATTTTGTAAAACCATTGATCTGATCGCAACCATTTCAGTATTGACCAGCAGAAATCCATGAGCTGTTTCAGTAGACAGCACATCTACTATAGTAGACAATTTGCAAATTCTGTGAGTGTTCAGAACCACTCCCACTCCAGGTATCAGTGCACTGAAAATACTACCCATAATTTCACCTATACTTTCTCTTTTACTACGCACTAAGCCATTAGTATCTTCATTGCTTCCAGCTTTTCCATTCACATGGTATATTTTCGGGAAAACAATGCCAAAGTAGCAGCTCCCATACCAGTGATCCGGCAATTTGAAATAAGCCTTGTCCCCACAAATGTAATAAATTCCAGGAAACACAGGCTCTGACCCATTTTTAAAACCCCAACCTCCAATTACCTTGTAATTATGTTCGCATTCACTGGAACCAATGAAAACATTATTATAATAGCTAGTCTTCTCGCGGTGAAGACATAGCTTGCCTTTCTTTTCAAAATCCAGCAACAGAGCAGGACCCGCTCCACCAGATGAGGTGCCTTCCATGTTTTCTGCCCACTTTGGCTTTTTCTGACTTTCGTCATTAGCCTTCTTCTGAATTTTAATTCTCCTTTTCTCTGCCATGTTCAGGAACATCTTTTCCTGCTCACGCAAAGAACAAGTCAAGTTATCTCTGTGTGCGTCTGCTATGTCAATGTTCCCTATAGTCAGAAAGTAGTCTCCCATATATCTTATGGTGTCAGTTTTGGTATGTACAGGATTCAAGTTCCCACGTATAGGAAGTTCAGAAAAGATCACGTCATTGTTAGAGTAATAATACTGTAACGGTCCCCTTTTGTAAAATAAACTAGCTAAAATGCTACAGGAAATTCCATATGTCAATGGCAGATGATGGTATGTCACGCCTTCAGCCACCGAAGTAGGTAGCTTCATGCAGACATAGCAATCTTCAATTTCCATAGTTTCTACATAGTGTATTAACAAGTTTGCGAAAACATTCAAATGTGTCCTGTTTTTCATTCCATGGTAATGTAGTCCTTTCTCATCTGATGCTTCTAAGTCTCGTTTAGTTTGTCTCAATGCTCTCTCATGTCTTTCTACACTCTGTGTTGTCAGCTCCTCATTGTCAGTATTTACAACTTCAGTAGGGACAATGTTAGTATCTTTACTTACAGCAAAGGGAATGAAAATTGTTAATCCTATCCAGATAACTATCAGCACTACTACACTACATATACACACCTTGCAACACGTCTTAAAACGGCTGCAACTAGGACTACCATTCACTGTTGAATCAGACATTTTAGCTCAGAAGGAGTGTTCTTACCCCTCTTTTTTTCTTTTTACACAACTAGCTTACTTTGTGCAAATTCACGGTGGTTCGTCTTCCTCTTCAGCTGTGTACTCTGGGACAGGTTCTCCGTCGCTCACGTCAGTTATATCAAGATCTTCAAGTTCTTCCAAAACCAGTGTCCATTCAGGAGACTTGTACTTTTTGTTTTGTCTTTTTATTCGCTCACTTCTTCTTTTGGAAGAGTCTTCTTCTTGCTCTGCTATTCGAGCACTTCTTCTTGCTTCTGCACGTTTTTCTTCTACTGTCTTTATCCTTAGTCTCAGTCTTTTTACAAACCTAGGCTCAAGGTTGTTTCTTTTCTTTAGTCTCTTAGTCGGTACTTGGACTTCACTTTCTTTTCTTATTCTCTTGTTCTCTTTATCTTGTGGTGATTCTTCTCCACTTTCTTCTCTTTCTTCCCTTATCTGACTAGTTCCAGGGCTAGCATCAAATTCTTCTGCCTGGTTGCTAATCTGGCCTTGTTCAGGAATATTTTGTTTTTGGCTTTCTATTGTCTCTGTTTCTGTTCCTATTTCCTGAACCCGTTTTTCTAACTCTATCTGATCCTGTTCAAGCACTTCGATCTCTTGATTTTCTTCTGCTCGAACTATTACTCTATGTCTAGTCTGTCCCTTATCCACATCAGGAGTTAGCGGAGGAGTATCAAACACTTGTTCTGTATCTTGCACTTGTTCAGTATCGGGTACTTGTTCAGTTTTGTTCACTTGATCTGTAACAATCACGTGCTCTGTCCCTGTCTGACCTTCTCCTTCCTCAGTTTTGATTTTAATCTCAAGTGGCTGAGGTTCTTCGCCTGTGCCTTGCTTTTCCTGACTAGTCCACTCTCTACCTTCACTAAGTCGTTCTCTTGTTCTGATAGGATCTTCGGTCAGATCAATCATCGGTATCCATTCTTCTGGCCATATGCTTGGCAGCTCGTCTTCAGCTACTCCTGGCTCAGTTTCCTGGACCTCTTCAGTAGGCTGGGTTCTTGGCAGTTCGCAGTCAACTACTCCTGGGCCAACGTCTGCTGTTCCTGCAACCTGACTGGTGCTGGGCTGCTCGTTGTCAGTTGCTACTGGTCTGACTTCTTCAGGGTCCTCTGCTGGTTGCCCTGGTTCTTCAAATCCTTTGTCTGGCAATACCTTCTGGGTGTGTCCGGCATGGATCCACTGGGGAACACCTGCGACTTTTACTGCAGTGGTTGTCACCAGGATTACTTGGCGTTTCTTTCCCCACCTTGGTGCCAGACAGCTTGATCGAGTGTGCTTCTTTATTTTGACCCAGTCTCCTGGAACCAAGTTGTGGAGAGGAGTCGTTGGATTAAGGATGCCGTCGTCTCCAATCTGGCGAGAGATAGAACGCACTTGGTCACCCAATCTTCTGCAGTATTCAAGCACCAAATCATCAGTAATGCTCAACAATTTGCTTCCTGGCACCCATGCTTGTCTCATCACTCTTCCCATAATGATTTCATGGGGACTTAGGCCTGTCTTGCGGTCTGGAACACTTCTCAGTCCCATCAGGACCAGGGGCAGGGCCTTCACCCAGTTCATGCCAGTAGCATCTGTCAGCTTTGCTAGTCTGTTTTTGATAGTTCCATTTACTTGTTCCACTATTCCAGAAGCCTCTGGGTGGTATGCACAATGGAGTTTCTGCCTTATTCCAAAGGCCTTACAGAGTTCAGCCAGTATGTCATTCTGGAAATGTCCACCCTTATCTGATTCAATAATGCATGGTATTCCGAACCTAGGTATCAGTTCTTTTAGCAAACACTTCGCTACTGTCAGTGCGTCACTTTTGGGAGTAGGGTAAGCTTCTACCCATTTCGAAAATACGCACACAATGACAAGGACATATCGCTTTCTTTCACAAAGGGGCATGGTGATGAAATCAATCTGTATTTTTATAAAGGGACCCCCTGACCTCCCAATCTTGCTCAGCTCAACCATTGTCCTTTTGCCTGGGTTCATCTGCTGACATGACAGGCACCTCTGGCAGAGGGACTCTGCTACCTTCCTGAATTTCTTGCTGTACCAAGTCTGTTGAAATACCAGAATCATGGCATCCCTACCAATGTGTGATCCTTCATGTATTAATCTTGCCATTGTGCCAAGCAAGTGTCGGGGTAACACAGGCATACCAGTTGGACCTATGATGACACCATCCACACGTCTCGGTCTACATCCATCCTCTTTCCATTTTTCTCTTTCTTGCCAAGGAGCCGACTCCTGCCACTCTCTCACCTCATCCCATGTAGGCACTTCCTCAAACACCTGAAGCTGGCAGCTGGTTCCTGGCCCCCTTCGTTTTGGATTTATAATATACCGATCTTTGGCACACCATTGAGCCACTCGATCAGCATAATCGTTTCCCAGTGATACTCTGTCCATGCTCCTTTGATGAGCAGCACATTTTACCACTGCCAGTTCTTTGGGCAACTGGATGGCCTCTAAAAGGTCATGAACAATCTTTGCATTCCGAATGGGAGTACCTGAGGAAGTCATAAATTCCCTCTGTAGCCATAATTGGCCAAAGTCATGCACAACGCCATAACAGTACTGACTGTCAGTATACACTGTTATGCGTAAGTCCTTCCCAATTTTGCAAGCCATTATCATGGCTATCAATTCGGCTACTTGTGCAGACTTGATGTTATATAGGTAACCTGCTTGTTCAATTTTTTCGAAAGACACTACTGCATAAGCAGCACTCAAGCCTCCTAATTCATGTCTTAGGCAGGAACCATCCACAAATAGTTCTTTATCATGCTCAGGCAATGGTACTTCTTTTATGTCTGGGCGTGGCTTGGTACTGAACTCCGTCAGATCAATACAATCATGTTCATCATCATCCCCACCTTCCATTTCCAAGGGGTCGGGGAGTAAAGTGGCAGGGTTCAGAATACCGCACCTTACAATGCTCACATTTGCTGCACCCACAAGAATCCTCTCGTATTTAGTCAGCCGACTAGGGGTGAGATACTGTGTTTTAGTTCTGGTCAATAGAATTACCACTCCATGTGAAACATACACAGTCACAGGATGTCCCATGACAATGGACTCACTCTGTTCCAAACTTGCACAGGTAGCAGCTACTGCTTTTAGACAGCCTGGTAACCCAGCAGCTACTGGGTCCAGTGTGGCAGAGAAATAGGCCACAGGCCTCCTGGTCGTGCCATGTTCTTGAGTCAGGACAGACAATGCGCAATTATCGCGAGTGTCACAGAAAAGTGCGAACTCTTTGGAATAATCTGGCATTCCCAACGCAGGGGCTGTACACAGACAGTTTTTCAATCTTGTGAAAGCCATTAGACTTTCATCGTCCCACTGTACAACATCTGGCATTCCTCTCGTGGTCATTTTTATCAAGGGCCTGGCTAAGGCTGCAAATCCCAGAATCCACTGCCTGCAGTACCCTAATACACCCAGGAACATTCTGACTTCTTTTTGAGTACGGGGCAACTGCATTTTTTGAATTATTCTCACTCTTTCTGAAGTGACTTTTCTGACACCCTTTTCTATCTGGTGTCCTAGATATTTCACTGATTTTGCACAGAACTGTAGTTTGTCAGGGGCCACTTTATGCCCTTTCTCACACAGATGATTTAGGAGGGCAATGGTGTCAACTACACAGTCCCGGTGACTTTTAGACGCCAGTAGAAGGTCATCTATGTACTGGACTAACACAGAGTTCCCAGGTAAGATCAAAGTCTCTAGACATTTTTTCAAGATCTGATTAAAGATAGAGGGGCTCTCTGTATACCCTTGAGGGACCCTGTTCCAACAATACACGTGACCCTCGAAAGCAAATGAGAAAAGAAATTTGCTGTCGGGGTGCAGGGGTATCGAAAAGAATGCATGACACAAATCAATCACAGTGAACCACTCAGCATCCCAAGGAATCTGGTACAGAATCACTGCAGGGTTCGGGACAATAGGGCAGCAAGGAACTACAATTTTGTTAACCTTTCTCAGGTCCTGCACTACCCTATACTTGCCACTAGGCTTTTTGATGCCCATAATCGGTGAGTTGCACGGGCTGCTCATCACTTCCTGTATGATGTTTCCTTCCAATAATTTTTGTATTTCCAGAGTGACACCTGCTTTCACTTCAGCATTCATTCGGTAGGGCCTAGTGTTAGGATATACTGCATTGTCCTTGATGGCTATTTGTATGGGGTCCACATCTTTCATCAACCCCACATCCTTTCCAGTGAAATCCCACACCTCTGGCTTTACGGCTTCCTGTAGTTCTTGGGGCAAGTCCTGCAGGGTCAATCTTTTAATTTCTGAGTCAGGTCTAAGCAACAATAATTTATAAATGCCGTCTTCATCTGGGGTCTGTATTTCAACACCTTTTGGTGTGCAAAAGATGGTACAGTTCATTTTGCACAGCAAATCACGTCCCAGTAGATTCACTGGACTGGTGTCACAGACGACAAATCTATGCATCTGTTTAAAATTTCCAATTGAAATCTCCATTGGTTCGGTAACAGGAGTACTAATCAATTGATTAGATACACCTACTACTTGGATATTTTCTCCCGAGAGGGGTAGGTTTGGAACGTCCACTGTTCTTACAGTAGAACGGGTAGCGCCAGTGTCCAACAGAAAGGTGACATCATTTCCGTCAACCTTTCCTTCAATATATGGTCCAGACTGGTCTACCGGCAAGGAAGCGCCAAGTACGCACTCCTCGTCCTCCCCTCTCAGGCCCCGTCAGTCCTGCTCATTACAAAGGAAGGTATCATTCAGCAGATACTGCGAAGTTGCTGTATTTCTGTTCTCCCCGCTTTCCCAAACCTCTATCTCTTCATTTTCTGCCTGTCTTCCCCTGTATACCTGTTTGGGTGCTCGAGGCACCTGAACTGTTTTTACCTGGGGTTGAGTCTTTCTTGGTCTTTCTTTCTGCGTCTGTGGAATTAAATCAGGAGTTTTCTCATTAACATCGACTAATTGGGGACACTCGTTTCGCCAGTGTCCAATTTCGCCGCACTGATGGCAGGGAAATTTTTTCATAGCCTCTTCCCTGCTAAATTTGGGCCGGGGCTTTCCTCCACCCCCTCCCCCAGGACTTTTGTTCTCAGCATTTTTAACCATGTTACTCAATTGTTTTTCCTGTTGTTCTGCGAGCTTCACCTGAGCCCACATAACCTTCTCCTTAAGGGCCTTTTTCTTTTCTGCCATCTCGTCCTCACAGTACTTAGCGTACCGCAGGACCTCATCCATTTTCTTAGTATGCCAACAGATTTTATTGTCTTTTATCCACTGACAAATTTCAGGTCTTAAACCATTTACAAACCTGTAAATAAAGTGCGTCATATCCTTCAGGTCGATGTTGTCAATACCACTGTATGTTTTAAATACCTGCAATAACCTCTCATAGAAGGAGTGCACTGTCTCGTCCCTTTCCTGTGTTGTTCTATCTATTTTTGTCCAATCAGTTTCCTTTGCGGGCACCTTTTCTTTCAAATGCTGAATTACCTGCTCATATTTTCGCATGACATCCTTTGATGGCTCTCCTGTTTCCTTGTTTCTGGGATACTCCTCACTGGGCCAATCTATGGCTATTTTACACTGGGTCCATAAATCTACTGGAACCACAATGTCGAAAAACCCATCCAGGTCTTTCCACAGACATTTCTGTACCTTCACGAACCTCTCCACTTGCCGGTACCAGTCAACTGGTTTCTCTCGTAATTTTGGAAAATCGTTCGTGAAGGACACAATATCCTGCCTAGACCAGGGGACATGCACATATTTCCCTCCTGGAACTTCGCGCATGGGGCATAACTGCTCAGGTTTTTCTACCTCTCTTAAAGCAAACTCGGGAGTCACTTGTCGGGAGCGAACTTCTTCCCTCTTTTTCGCCCACCTGCTTCTCCATTTTTCCACATCTCCCCATTTCTGCAGTACCCCCATTAATTCTTTAATCTGCAACTTCTTCCCTGCCACATTCAGGTGTTCTATATCTTTGTCTGAGAAGTCTGCTCTGTACGGTTTCTGTAAGGGCTTGGATTTTGAAATATCTACCCCCATACTAACTGCTGTTTCGGTCAGTTTTTCGTGGAGCACTCTGGTGTTCCTTGTAAAGCTTTTACATATGAACGACAATTCTTCCTCAGAGTAGGTATTTAATCGATCCAACCCCACATTTCCTGCCATTAATTCTTCTATTTCAACCCTCAGCTTATAGAGGTCTAAAGGCTTTGTTTGCGGAGTCTGCTTTTCTAATTCACGACTCCAACTCTCAATTTCATCCGGAGTTACCAGAGAGACATTCCTAGTACCTGTTGCTGTCTCTAATTTAATTTCTTTTGTATTAAAAGGATTATACCTCTGCTGTATTCCCTTTCCAGTCTGTTTGTTTGGCAATTCCAAAAACGCAACTTCAGACTCGCATTCACTGGACTGATCATCTATGATGATTGGTTCCTGTCTCGGGGTTGCTATGACTGGGGTCATGACTGGAGTAATCGGATTTCCCTGACCATTTCCGTATAACGGGACCACCGGTCCAATAGTTACTGGAATAGTCAATGCCTCAGGACTGGTATTTATCTGAGAAATTTTCTGAATTATTTCTGTTCTTTGTCTAGCTAGAGCCTCTTGCTCCTTTTCCACTAGTACCCTTCCTAGAGTTGTGTCATGTAATATCTGTGGGGTCAATGGAGGAGTAAAACTCGGGGCAGTAGGCAGAGGAGTAAAACTCGGGGCAGTAGGATGCGTTTCACTTGGTCCTCCCCCATAATTTGGTTTCGGGAATAAAGTTCCAGTATTAAAGGACCTGCGCTCTTCCCTATATGGAGGTTGAACAAAAGGCAGTCCTGAATTCGAGGGTTTCTCTTCGCTTTCATACAAGGGTCGGGGAAAAAAGGTTTTCGTACGTGAATAATTTTCTTCCTGACTTGCGGGCACTTTGGGATATACGTCCCTAGTTTCCGTCAGTTCGGGTTTTTCAGGATAGGGCAATACTTGACCACCCCCTCCCAGTCCCAGGGACCTGTCTTCTTCCTTTAGGAAGTGGCGTCGGGGAACATCTCCTACACTGGAAGGTCGGGTTCCCTCATTGTAAGGTGGCGGACTTCTGGTACAGATGTCATCTATTAATTCATCATCTGATTCCCCCAGGGCCCCCCAATGCTTACATTTTTCAGTACTTTTCTCACCCGCTCCAATGTTATGACATGCCGGCATCATGGGAAACAGACCCTCAACAATCATGCTCTGTCTCCACTGTTTCATCCTTTTATCCCTGGACTCCTGTTTCAGCCTGGGGTACCACTTGGTCAAACCCTTGTCCATTCGGGGTCTTTCTCTTTCAAAAGCCTCAATCTCCCATTCCTCTAATGCCTCATACTGCGTTAGTCTCGGTCTGGGATGCAGTTCATTCATTCGGGTTCTTAAATTAAATAAGATCCTACCATTGAAAGTACCATCTAACGGAAAAGCCAATACTCCGTCATCTTTTGTGTACTTCACCCAATTCTCTAGCCACACACAGGTATTGTACCCTCGGTCAAACATCATGAATGAGGCGGGAGTATTGGGTGCTGGGACAAGAACACCTTCCCTAGATTTAATCGGTTTGTCCGTTTTAAAATAATTTTTCACCTTATTTACAAGGGACATTTTTCTCTTGGTTCCGTACATAATATCGTATCTGTTAGCCTTCCACTGATCCCTTTCAAACCCTAGATGCCTTGGATCAGGTCGCGTCTCTGTAGTCCGCGAGTGCCACATACGACTTCTGCGCTAACTTTGTTTACAAACTACCTCCAATCAGAATACTCTTTAGAAAATTCGTGCAACCAATGGGTGCGCGACACAAAATAAGCTCCGCCAATGGGTGCGCGGCCCCTTCGTGAGACAGTTCCCACGCTCTGGCGCTCACCCCTCCTTTACAATCTTCAGCTCCGCTACCCGCCCGCTGCTTCTACCAATCCCAGCGCGGCACAGAGTGACGTCAGAGGCGCTTCGCGACTGACTCCCTCCCTTCACAAGGTAACGGAAACTTTCTTTCTTTTAAAGTGCTCAGTGCTTGGTTATTTTACAACAAATACACATTCGCCACAGTGCTCAAGTGTCTAGACAGAGAAAGAATTCTATTACTGCAAGTAAACTACTTCCATTTACTTTTCACTCGCTGCGGGCAGATCTCTTCCGCCTACCCTTCACTCTAGCATCGGTGAACCTGTTATTCCCCTAAACTCATCCACTTCTTTCCGGGATATGTTCCGAGTTTAAGGTTTCTCAGCGGACCCCTCTGCTTTCACGCTAGCTCCGAGGAACCTGCTACTCTTCCGATGTGACCCTTACTAGGTTACGCCACTATGGGAATTTTGCCAATGAACCCCGTTACTGTCATTTATTCACACATGTATTCAGAAAACCCTAGTTAGTGCTTCCCGGTTATCCTAACCTGCACCTAACTTTCCTCGAACCTGTGACCTCAGGACAATGGATTCTATTCACCACTTGCCCTTTCAATTCCCCGGGGAGTTCGGACAACAAGAAACAAGACGGTTGACAATTGCATGGATTAGTACATATAACAATATAAGAACAAGAATAATAACAATACAGTAATTCATAAATTTCAGCAGCGTATTCACAAGAGAGTGATCAGATCCCTCAGAACAGTCGCTCCTATAGCAGCATTAATATAATAGCAGCTTCCGACTTAACTAGTCCAACTAATCCTGCCTAACCTTTAGCTAGTCCCTAACCATCCTCTGATCTACCAGAAAACTGATAGAGCGCGCGAGGCCACCCGACCAACAGTTTTCGCCGTTTCCGGCTTCAGGGCCCATATACTTTTCAAATCACCATATACATCGATCAGGTGACTTCACGAGCTCTATCAAGTTGGTGTGTGTTGTTCCCTGCTACCAAATTTCAGTGCACCCGACTTACCATCCACCGATGCAGGTGCCTAATGACCACAATGAATCAGGGAGCTAGCTGTAAAAGGAAAAGCAGCAAAATACAAACCCAACCAATAACATTCAAATACTGTTTAAATGACCACGGACAACTGGAAGTTTTAAAATGTTTATCTAAAGTTCAATATTTTCTTGCATGAGATACAGTAAAATAAGGCAATCAATAACCAAGATAACGTAAATCACATAGGCAGAAAGAAATAATGACAGAGTAATCATCAAAGTATTAATACAATGTAACGAGAAAATACTATGCAAGTCAGTATTATCTAGACAGGGATAGACTAAGTGTGTGTGACTATAGGAGAGCTTATAATGAATAACACGCTTCACTTAAGGTGAAGGGACCTTTGAACAATCTAGGCAACGAAGTTCTAGACCATATCAGAAAATGACACACTGCTATGCAAAATATAATTTCTAACAATTGAGAAGACATAGGAATAACTTTGCAAAATTATAAATGACTGTTCAATAGTTGCGGAAAGGCATGGAAATATAACATATGCAAATGTTGAACTTTATTTTAGCAAAAGTTAGAAATTCAGAAGGTGCAAGAATTTTAAGAGGTTCAGAGTAATATTTACCTAGAAAGGTGTGGAAACCAAACCCTGGCCACGGGTCAGTTAAGGACAGGAAACCCTCAAGGAAGGATACCCCTCAAAGGACAGCAGGTGCAGAATGGACACCCAGGACAGGATACCCTCGGAATAGAAATCAGGACAGGACCCTCAGGACAGGACAGCAAACCCTCAGGACAGGACCCTTTTCAGGACAGGACCAGAACCCACAGTTCGGAAGCAACGCCTGCGCTCCACCCGCTCTGCAGCTATCGATCAAGACCCCGATTGGGTCAGCGAACTCCCAGCTAAGTGCCTTGCCAGCACTTTAAGGTTCAGTAAAACCTTAGTCTATGGTCAAATTCGGACAGAGTGCTCCGCAGCGCTCTGTATCTTCAGTCACCTATTGAGTGCGTTGGGTCAGTGACAGGTCAGCTAAACCAGACAAGTCGGACGGTTCACTAGGTGAACCCAGGGTAGATATACAGTTTTGGGACAGTGTACCACCCCCCAATGTTGCAAAGTGTCAGAATCCCTCAATTTCGATTGGTCCTAAGGTAGGGTTTGGGTAACACACCAATCACAATACACGAATTGAAGCCTTCATTAACATATTTGGGTACCGCCTAGCAGATTTGGGGTTCCCATGAGCTAACAGTAGCGCAAAAATACAATGTATCATATAAGAAGCCACATTCGCTGTTCTCGCAGGGCAGAGGTGACTTTCTCAGGAGCATCTCGCCCATCACTGCCAGCTGGCTATGTTCCATCAGCCAAGGTCCCTCGTGCTGCCGAATGTCGCACAGGCGCAGAAGGGACCCCCAATATGGCTCTCCTCTCACTCAGACCCCCATTTCCCGCGGTACATGAAAAGTAAGCGAGAACAAATTAATACATAATAATGTCATCATGAAAACACATCACAGGGTTTGTACTTTTAACTCATCATCAAGAAATAAACTTATGCATTTAAATGTTAGCTACATTGAGACGAGCACAAGAGCAGTGGCACGAGCAGTACCACATGATAAGCACAGCTATGAATTACGCATGCGCATAATTTTCCCTCCACTTCTGCAGACGCGTCAGGACACGTGAGTGTGGCTGACGCATGCGCAGTAACTAAAATACAAGCGGCGGCCATTTTAGAGGACATGGATTAAATTCATTAGAAATACACATAGGCAAGCGTCTTAAACTTTACTCAAACTTAATATAAATGTTAGTAAGACGTACATTTATTACCTTGTTATACATAAACGAGGTTCTTGATTTCGGCAAGCCGCAAAATATGCGAAGCTTTGCTTCATCAGTATCACCTCAACGGCTCATATTAATATGGCTATTATGGCTTTCGATGTGGCGCAGATTAAGTCAACCCCACTCGGTATGATATTATTAGATGCAGAAAAGGCATTTGATCGAGTGGGGTGGGACTTTCTATGGGCCACATTACTTGCTTTTGGTATAAAGGGTCAATTCTTGAACTGGATTCAGGCACTATATGATATACCCACTGGTAAAGTTTGTTATATGGGCAAATGCTCCTCTACCTTTCCGATTGAACGGGGGACCAGACAAGGGTGTCCTCTATCCCCTTTATTATTTGCCCTTATAATGGAACCATTTTTGATCGCACTACAAGGTAGGGATCAGATCTCCCCTTTTGTGAATGGAGCAGACTCACTCAAAATAACTGTATATGCGGACGATATAGCGATATACTCCAATGATGTTGAGGAAGCGTTAAAGGGTATTCTAATAGAAGCTGGGGATTACGGCTCAGTATCTGGATATAGATTAAATAGTACTAAGACTCAAATTGTTATGAACTACAGACCATCAAATCCACTACAAGGGGTATGTGATCTGGCTACATACCTGGGGGTAAAGATTTCTTCAGATGTTAATTTAATAGTGGCGTTAAACTACGAACTTCTATTAAAGGAAACAGGTATAATATTCAAGAAATGGCATAAACTACCATTAAGTATTATAGGCCGAATTAATTTAGAAAAAATGAAAATATTACCTAAGTATCTATATCTTTTTCGCTCAATTCCTCTACGGATAAATAATTCTTATTTTAATAGATTGGACGGAATTATTAGCAGTTTCATCTGGGGGTATAAGAAAGCCCGCCGCGCTGTCTCACTCCTTAAACTTCCATTTATCCAAGGAGGACTAGGCCTACCGGATATAAAAGCTTACTATCTAGCTGCTTTCCTGACCCGTTTCCAAAGCCTAATAATTCCAGATAAAAGTATGTATTTCCACAAATTTGTGTTAGGGGAGGATGTAAAAATGTTCCTCTACAAAATAAACAACGCCAACTACTTTAAACGCGTTAAATTTAAGACTCTACGCGATCTTGTTAACATTTGGCGTTCTATTTTGGTCAAATGCAAGACTTCTAACTTTCATCATAAAACCCCACTGTGGTTTAACCCGAGTTTACCTGAAATATTCCATGATCTATGGGCCCTTAGGTGGTCAGAAGTGGGTATTAAAAGCTTGGGAGATCTGTTTGATCACAATGGATTTTGCTCTTTTTAACAGCTGAAAGCTGGTTATGACATATCGGAGGGAGCCCATTTTAAATACTTTCAAATAAGAGACTATCTGGTACGGAAACTAGGACTATTGAAAATTCAGGATTCAGATTGGTGGGACTGTATTTATGAAGAAAATGATAAAGCATGGATTAGTTTAGGCTATACAATCTTTATCAGCCATAGAAACGATGACTCTGTCAAACTTGCAGAAAAATGTACTAGGAAATTGGGAATTGCTGTGGCTCCTAATCTAATTACTTCTTCACTAAACAGCCTCCACCAATCTATACACTCCTCCAATTTAAAACTACAACTATTCAAAACTATATGTCAACTATATTATACACCAGATAGGATTCTTAGATGGGCAAACAATAATAACTTTAACGAGCGCACAAAATGCCCAAAGTGCAATATGAGCGCAGCGGACATAACTTACATGTTTTTCTCCTGCCCACAATTAGGTGAATATTGGAATGATGTGACTGAAGTTATGTCTACGAAATTAACTTGCTCTATTGATTTGACACCTGTAGACGTGCTTGTCGGTTATTCCGGGGGGGATAAAACTAACACTGACTTACTTAATATCGTACTCGCATGTGCGAGATTAATAATAGCAAGGGCTTGGATACAACACAACCCGCTGACAGTTATGGAATGGTGGAGCATAGTTAAGGAAATTTATCATATGGAATCTGCTTTGGCTACAACACGGGGTATTCAGGCTAAGCTGAAAGTGGAAAGGTTTTGGGGATTGATAATGTCATGATATTTCCCTTTTTCTTTGTCTCTCTTCATGTCTTTTGTTATAGTTATGCCCTCTTCTTGAAGATACGTTTTACTTTGCGGAAACATTGATTATGGTTGCTTTGCTTTCTCCTTTGATGGAATAAGTGAATTTATTATTTTTTTTCGGATTAAATTATTATGTACTTGTCCCATGAGATGCAAATAAAAATCTTTAAAAAAAAAAAGATTATGTGATACAGTGGTTCGAGTGGTCCCTACACTAACTCCTGATTCCTTCCTGTGATGTGAGGTATCAACATTCAGAAATGTCAAATTGGAATTAATTCCATCTCTATTCAATTCCTTTAGAATAGTACTTGCACCCCAAATTCAGTGGGAACAGTTAAAACATGTATTTGCTGTACTCCCATATGTGATTAATACAAAGGAACCACAGGTCCTATGGTTACTGGAACTGAAAGAGCATCTTGAGCATTCAGTATTATAAGGTTATGAAACACTGCTCCTCTAGGCATTTGTTCTTCAACTAGCAAAGGATTTGTAGGATTTAAACTATTTGGTAACAAAGGTACATCTGGTTAAGTTCCCACAAATGGATGTGATTGTTCGTCAATATATGGTGGAGGTCGATTCATCAATAACTCTCTCAGAAACTCATCTTCGATCTCATCACCACCACCACCATCAGTTGGCGTAAGGGCGTAAGAGTTTTCAATATGTTTTTTCCTTGATTTGCATTTTACCCCCTCACTTTTACCTGTGAATAGTATGGGATACATTTGTGATCCCTCTGCATTACCCCTCTTCCACATTTTCAGTTGAGCATCCTACTTAGCCTCTACATACTTATTTAAAATGGTCTTATATTTGTTCTTGTATTTCTGTTCCTCCTTCTGATGGGCACATGTTCCCATTCTGCAAGAGCCTTGAATTGCATAGGTCTTGGTGCTGGAATAATATAATTTGTCTGTCTCCTTAAATGTTTCATAAATTTGTACATTAAGGGTACCATATTGAGGGACAGCTAAAGGTTCATCTTTCTCAGTACATTTCATCCAATTCTCTAACCATGCATATTTATTATAAACTTTTGTCTAAAGTCATACACAAAGCAAGTGTGCCTTCAGGTGGTATTGGTAACCGGGCTCTGTTAGGTACAAGCACTTCTCCGTGTTTCAATGTTTTAATACGGTAACATTTTCATGATTCTGAATAACATTTCTAATGTCCTTTACAAACTATTTCATTCATCTTTCCAAAAGATACTTCCTTATATTGTGCTAGCTCTCAATCACTGTGCGGCTCTCTATGACACTGCCAGCCAATCCCAGTGTGGTTTTACACCAACCGTCCTATCGTAGTGCAACACTGTATGACATCAAAGCAACTCCTTGCAGCAGCTAACCCCTCCTTTACAATCCAACAAATTCAAACTCTGGTCTCAAAATAACTTACTAAGCACAGAAAACTCTTGTCTCCTCCACTAAAGGAAATTGTAGATCTACATTCAACCACAATTTATTCACACAACCTAAGCAGAATCTTGACCAGCGCAACTTCACCTAAAATTCTTGCAATTAATCTCCATGCACTTGAGAAGAATCCAGCAATTTTAACTTTCCATACTCTCACAAGGTCCACTTCTCTGGTGGTACTGCCAATGATGTCTCATGCACAGAACTTTCGAAACAGCAAACAACTTACTCAGATTATGCCACACTGAGACCACCCTCAGGTGTATATCCCAGGATCTTGGGCCCCTTCGAATCTGATAAGAACTTCAATACAACAATACCCTATTCAACATTAAGCACTAAAAACATTACTCTACCAATTCTCATAAGTAACATATTTAAGAACCAATATTACACAACTTTATTAATACTCACACCACTTGTCTAGTCATCTTTTCCTCAGAGCTGGCACTCCGTCAAATGTCACTGAACCTGGGTTTTGGAAAAATCTATAGCGACCTCAATATACATCCTCCTTATATCCAAGTTTTGTCAGACAGTAAACCATCCAACACACTATCAGAAAAACTGATGTAGCATTAACATGTTGGGCCCCCTTAAACTTTAACTATCAGTATTCTAATTTTCGAACTAACATACCAGATCTCTATGGTCTTCCGTTGGATCTTATTCTTGCTGGAAGGGACTTAGAGGATAAGCAATTATCAAATGAGGACCGGGAATAAGATAATTGCTTCCATACAATACTATTCATAACTCTCAAATAATCCTATATCTGTTTCTGAGGAAGCCTACAAACAAATAATGAGGCTGACTCAGCAGAGTAATTTATCCTAGTTTTGGTTTTCTATTTCAGTTTCAAATGAATAGCGTACAGCCCTAAATTCAAATAAGATCAGGTTTAATAAAGCATTTGCAAACTCTGCGAGACCTAAAATATAAAGGGAATAATGTTCTTCAAGTGAGGGAGATTGTTATCTCAAGAAAGACTTATCAACAGGGGACATCAGTTGTGTCTCATACCAACCCTTTGGTAGTGTTCAGAATATTCAAAATTACTAGTTCTAGTTCATAAAGACAGCATATCAGTCTCTGTCCAACATTGCAGCATCAATGCCACAGCTGCTATGAAGCGAACCCTTTCAGCTTGAAAGGTTCCAGTATGGAGGCATACCAGCAGGCAGCAGATCACAGTTTTTTGTCACAGTTTGTGTTGTTTCTGCAAGTCCTAATCATCAGCCTCTATACCACAAGATGGGTAAAAACAGTGCCGCTCATTTGTTCCAAAATATGCACCATTATACTCCATTGATTCCAGGTTTACACCCCTTGACATCACCAAATTTGTCAGACTCTGTCCCATTGGTCACTCTCGATAAGATGAGATGATGTAGTAAGTAAAAAGTATACAGATCCGGAAGAGTTTAATAATCCATTACTCGTAATTTCCTTAGAGCCACTGTAGTTTAGTCATACGATCATTGTAGCATTTAGAAAGTAGGCGATGTCATGCTCTTATCCTTTGTCTGTCCGTTCTCAAGCATTTGCTCTAGGTGGTAACACTTTTGTTGCACGTCTAATCCAGTAGGCTACAAATGCAAAAGAAGGTGATTGAAAGTTGGGACTCAAGTGGTAACTTTACGAAAGGTTCCAATATGCTTTAGACAAATCAGTTCACAAGTCCATATTAGTAAAGGGATATGAAATACAGCTCATAAACTATAAAATTGTGTTAGAATATGAACCTCGAGTTACATAGAATAATGCATTAATCTTTCAATTAAACATATTAATATTACATTAATATGATTGCAATAAATGTATGTAAGTATAGAGTGGTCATACTTTTTTTTACTCACCTATAATTTTGTATGTTTCTTTTGCATTGTTACATTTTTTTTACTCACCTATACATTTGTTTGTTTCTTTTTTCTTTATGTTAATAAAGGCAGCTTACATCAAAAATAAGATGTACGCAATGCAATCGTAACATAACCTTGTGTAGCACTTACTTTTCTTTTGTCATTTTCAGTGCCCACTTTATACATTCTAATATGCTACTCATACTTAACACATTAAGCGTTAATTTCTTACATAGGAATTTCTGTGTCATCATTTTATTATCACGTTTTCTAATCACAAGAACACGTCATTAAGGTGTCAGATTTCACATCTACTTATTGACTGTTATGTATAACAGAACACTACTTCTAACATTCTGCATGCTTTTACGATGCTTTATTTAAATCAGAACTTCATTTGCGTGTTTCTTGAAACCTGTAACCTAACATTTTGTCATTTTTCATGTAAATAGTGTCACAGTTCTTTCGGTGTAAATTGTCATAAATAAATTAGAGGAATCACCTCTGCTCTATCACTATAAAATGCTTCACCACACCGATTAAGAAATGCAGGTGGATTTGAAACATTGAAATAATGCTGAAGTCCAACATGCTTTGCTCACAGATTATACGAGAGAAGGGAAACCACCAGAAGTGAAGTGAATAAAGTGAAACTACTTTCAATGACAAAAAAAAGGACAACAAGAGCTTCACTTCTACTGTGTGAGTGCAATATTAGAAAGGCATATCCATTTTTCCTTTGCATCAGTTTACATAAAAAGCATTGGACTTAGTTTCCACATGAATTACTATCACAGCAAGCCATTATAAAAACAAGAAAGGAAATGGGTGACGCGGGATAACAGACAAAATAAGTAAGTGCCAAAAATTGGGGGAACACATCTCCCACCACGATCATGGTGTTTACTATGTTCCTCCTTCTTTTTTAATTACAGTGTCAACCAGTTCATTGTCCTGAGGAGAATCCTAAATGTTGGAGTTCAAAACACATCAACACATTAAAAAAATAGGGAATTGTTTGAAAGAATACGGGCTCAAAATGAACCTGCTGATACATGAAAAAACAATTTAGGTTCCTCCTGAAAAGCCCATTGAAAGGCATTGTTTCCAACCCCTATTTATGTTGGTGGAGTTTATAGTAAAAGAACAAAAGACTACTCCTTGAACATTTAAAATGAGAACTGGGACACTATACAGTTGTCATCATTCAGGAGATGTTATTTTTGTAAATAGATTGTTGTATGGTTTATGTTTATTATGTTGTAATTTATTTTGCTTACTCAATGAGTGTTTGTGCTCTACAAGTTTATTTTCTTTAATGTTTATTGTTTATATTTATGTTGCGGAACTCAAAGGAGGTCCATATTAAATCTTAGGATACATGTATGCACTAAAACACAAAGAAAATAGATCTAACAAAAACGCACCTTTAAGTATAACATTACATAGAAGCTACCCCAGCAGTGGGTGCAGCAAACACATAAGATGTCCAATATTTGAAATTGCATGTTAAATAATTTTCCAGTATACTACAAGGTATAGCACTTAATGGTACTTAAAATTACTATTGTGCCATTAGTGCAAACTGTGCAAACATTATAAGATAAATATATTATATAAAACACAATAGTAGCAGCAGAACCAGGAATATAGATGAATAAGATCAATATATTGCACTTATTGGTACAAAAAGTGACTATCGTGCTACAAGTGCAAATATGCAAACTCTATATAATGAATACATTATATAAAATACATTAGGAGCAGCAAAAGCAATGTATAGGAGACTAAGACAGGCAAGAATCCAGCTTGACAATCATTGACAACCACAATTTCATTCACAGTAAAACATTAATATAGCTTTAAAAAGCACTTAAAGTTCTATAACAAAAATTTCATTCGGAATTGTGTAAAGTGACTGTGAGACTGTTGTGACTGGAAGGATGAACAGATGCAAACATCAGGGGCGGTGCGTCCATTGGGGCGTGGGGGCGTATCCCCCCCGCCCGCAGCTCCCTCGGCTCTTTGAACTTAAGTAAACTGAATCAGTTTACTTAAGTTCAAAGAGCCGAGGGAGAACGGACAATCGTGTCAGTCAACATGACGTTGGACCGCCGAGCCCCTTCAGAGACTGAAGGGGGTGGGCGGTCCGACATCATGGTGACAGACATGATTGGCACCAGGGGCAGCAGGCAGCACCACAAGTTCACATGAGTGGGGACGGAGGGCGAATTTTCAACCCATCCCCACTCATGCGCACTTGCGTTTTTGCTTGTCTGCGCATGCCCATTAGGAGCCCTTTGGCCTCCTAATGGGCGTGCAGCGGGCGAAAAGTAGCCGCGCCCTACGCCAATGAGACGCTGCCAGTCCACTCCAGGGCTGTTCGTCACGAGGCGCCAAGCCAGGGGAGCAGAGGAGGCGCGGACCGGCTATAAGGTAAGTCTGTTTTAGTTTTCCTATTTCAATCCCTGGCAAACCGCCCCCACCCCCCCCCCCGCGACGCCTAACACCCAATCCCCCAACCCCTCCCCCCACCGCCCGCCGTGACTGGAGATCTGTTTTGCCGGACTATTCTTTCTTGAAACACTAGTCTAGACGCTACCGATGTTGACTGCTTCCCCTTACCACACAACGTTTCTTGAATACTATATACTAATACTAATAGAGCCTCATTCAAGTATATTATCCTCCTCTCTAGCAGGTCTAGGTTCAGTATACGAGTACTGTAGTTAAATGCAAACATACCTTGCAGTCTACAGAGAGTTTGTAATGGCGCTTTTCTTTATGCATCCAGTGAGGGGGGGGGGGAGCTGGCGGGGGGGGACACATTCTAATCAGTCACTTATTTTTATGGACACTGCATTTGAGTTGAATACCTACCTACAACACACTTTCACATCCATACATAGTCACGAAACAAAGTGACATATAAAGACTTTCCAAAATCTGCTAAGTACGGGATGAGTCTGGATGCGCCTCGAGGCATAATAAAAACATGAAATGCTAATAGGGACGCCAAACAAGATTTTTTCTATATCGAAGTGAGCCGAGGCTGTGGCTCTGCATCATGCACATGATGGCCCCTGATGTAAGCCACTGCAATCCCTGTGCTCACCTATGCACTGCCAGTGGTCCAACGAAGCACCAAAGGCTTGTTAGTGCATGGAGGCCTGCAGTGGTTCCCAAAAAAGCAGCAGCCCGGTTGTGGTCTGAGTGCGGAGATCTGGCGCATTCCAACAACGAGAACCTGGCCTTTCACCCGAGGCACCAACCTCATGTCTAATGTGTTGGTTGCTGGGGGGTTTTAGGAGGGGGAACTGCTCTGCCTCGTTATTTATGTAGTGCTTTTCATACCCCTTGCGAGGCCTATAGCGCTTGCTGAGTGGTCTGATTGCATTATTTATATTGTGCTATTTATTCCTGGCATGGTTGTGGGCAAGTGAGACCCACCCGAGTCATCTGAAAGTCGGCACTGTCGTCAGGTGACTAGGGATCTGGGGGTGGGGTGGGTTTCAACCGGCCCCCGTCGACGAATTATAATTATGCAGGCCCAGGCCAGGTTGTGTTGTTCTTCTGCTCGTACATGACTGTGACGCAGCAGCACAGTCATGGTGGCCGTAATAATGGCCAGGCCAGCCCAGAGAGGCTCTCACAGTACTAGTAGCACTGGAGTTAATCGCTGATCGGAAGAACTAATTAAGTCGGCGGCAGAGATTAGGGACATCAGTATAATGTTTCTGGAGCGCCTGTGCCCTGCTGGCACTCTAATTGTGTGTGTATGCTTTTTTTTCATAGATGCATCCATGATGCCAGGCCTAAGCAGGAAGTAAATATTCTCTGCGCCTTAAATGTGGTCTAATTTAAAATTACCAGTGACTCCGGGCAATAAATACTCCTATGGAGCCTGGGGGAAGACGGCACACATAATGCCTCGTTAATATGGAATCCATTTTCCGTCCATAAACCATTTTGCAAATCTGTGTCTGAGTTCGGAATATGTAAAGCAGCTGATAAACAGTGGCGGCTGGTGACATTTGAAAGTAGTAGGGCGTAAAAGTTAGAGGTGAGTGCTCGGTGGCGAGTGAGCCTAGCGAGTGAGTCTGACTGCCATAAGGTGGGTTTGTGGGGTCCTTCTCACCATTTTTGTAATCACACAGACTATCCCCAGAGCTCAACTAACCCAGCTTATCAGTATTCAGATGCTGATTAAGCCGCAGTGTAATATCTGAAAAAACTCCCAGTGACAATAGTGAACACTGCACAGAGATGGTACCCTGACCACCGAAGCGCACACGGTAATGGATAGACTCACAATGCATGCACATGTGAGGTAATTGGCCACTGTGGGTAACAACAAAAGGAATGGGGGCGATTGACAGCCTGAAAACAGGCAAGTAGGCAACATATGCAGGGAACAAGCCCCAAGGCATCCTATGTGACCGAAGAATACCACCCAGCATGGATGCAGCAATAATGGAGTACGTGGAGGAGGAGCCAAGATGGCGACCGGGATGGCTGCATGAACGCTCGGCTCCGTGAGCCCTCTCACCCCGCACGTATATCCTGGCGATTATCCTGCGCAATAATTGCATATCTGAAGTTGGCGAAAGTTACCGTTCACTTACCGTCTGCTCCTGAGGCTTCTCCATGCGATAGACCCTAAGATCTGTCCCCGACTGTTTGGCGGCCTTCACTGTGCCGGAGCCGCGATCTCGAGTGAGGAGAGTATCCGGTCGCGACTGCAACAACAGCGGCATCTGGATGCGGTGGGGAGCCGATCGGTGGGAACCTGAGATCCGCTAGCCAAAGGCGACAGTGCCGACCTACTCAAGATAGCAGATTGCCCTGCGGGAGGTGCGCTACAGCAGGACCGGTGGGAACCATGATCCTCGGCCCCCCCTCGGTGTGATGCCAGGGCATTAACAACTTCTCCCGAGACGGACGGGTGACTCACGGGGAGCGGCAGAGACTTTGTTTAGCCCTTTGGTGACCTTCGGTTGAGATGCCTGCCTTGATTTTTGGGGTCCTCCTGTGAATCCTGTTGCGTCCTGGTGTAGGGCCCGGTCCTGCGGTGAGATAGGGAAGGAGGAGGCCGTAACGGCTGGAATGGCGGATGGCGCCTTTTTCCGCGCCCCCCATCTGGGCAGAGAAACCGCTGTACAAGAGAGTCCCGGGGGCCGGAAATGTGAGGAGGGGCCCACGTCCAGAGATGTACTGGCTGCTTTAACAACCCTGCAAATGTCCCTGGTCCGAGAGGCCCGGGAACTGGGAAGGAGGATGGCCGCCATTGTTGTTCCACCGCTCCACGTCGACTTGGTTCAATCTTGTGTAGGCGCCGATCTGCCCGCCTCTGTGCCACTGACAAATGCCTCCGCTACGTTTACGTCCGTAGAGCCGCTAATAGACTTGGTTCATGTGATTACTGTGGGTACACCGGTTGCACGTGTGATTGACTCATCGGGGCCATTGTCTGCTCGGCGGGTGACGGAACGACATCGATCTGTGTTTTGGGCTGCATCGGCGGTGTTTCATCGCTTGCCGCATTGTGTGACTCTTTTTCCATGGCTGGCGAAACTATGTTCGGATTGGAGGTTGTTATCGGTGTTGCTATTGCCACAGGCAGATCTCCGCCATGCATCTTCGGCGGGGTTCTGGTGGTTAACTTCCCATGGAGCAACGACACTTCCAGATCCTCCTGGAACATTTGGACCCTTAATTCTATTTTGTAGGCCGCTTGAGACCGAGACGTACGTTGGTGCTATGGATAGAAGAGGCCAGGGGTGAGACCGTTTGGGACATGGTGGGACTCATTGTTGGTTGATGGTGATTTAAGGGACACTCAGCGGGGTTATAATTGATTGTGATGTAAGTGGTTACTTTTTTCGTAGTCCTTTTTATCATTGCTGTCAGATGATTATTGCATGCGCTGGTGGGAAGGGGCCGGATGGCCGGTTCGATGGTCCTTCTCCAATAATTTTTCTCCTTTTTCCTTCTTCTTCTCTATATTTCGGGTTTCTTCATTAGGGCGACAGGCACGGTGCTGGGGGTTGGGGGTAGGCCGTAACCTTCTGCAGGGGTGCAGGGTGGGGGGTAGGGGGATGGGATTGTTACTTTGTCCTTTCTTTGTCTTTATGGCCTTTTGTCCTTTTCTTTTCGATGTCGTCGTCTTCTATGTTTCCTATAGTGTGTTTTGCTTTGTGGGCTAGGGCATAGCTTGCAACGAACTGTATGTGTTTTTTACAACTGTCCTGACTCCAATGCCCTACCCCCGTTACTTCGAATGCATGTGCACTGCTGGCGGGTTTTCTGCTTTTTGATTACTATTGTGGGAGCGTGTATGATTGTACGACATTGATTTTAATCTTATTTTCCTTTATTGTAAAATGAACCTTCTTGGATCCTTATTTTCACATCGTGCATTTCCTCTTATGTTATATCCTGGATGCTCATCAGACCTTGATTTCCGTGCCGCTGTATTTTTCTATAATGTGAGGTTCTATTTTCGATTTGAATTGCGGCCGGCCGGAGTGGTTGTAGGCCCATGTTTGTATTTCCTTGATGACACAATAAAGGTTCTTAAAAAAAAATAAAAAAAAATAAATAACAGAGTACACATGCAAAATGAATAGCAGATGAAGAGAGCAGTGCCTGAATAAACAAAAAACAGTAATAAACACATTCATGAACGAAATTAATGAATTTACCAACCATGAAAGAAACACTAAAATGCTCATTTAAAAAGGGTGAGACTCCATAGCATCCGAGCACCTCGCAGAACATTTCACTACCAGTGACATCACACAGCTGGGTCCTTACCAAGGCTGCACATCCCACCCCTTAAAGTACAATAATCTGCATAAACTAGAATCATTGAGGGAAAACAAACCATGTGACAACACCATGTTAATTTTTAAAATAATTCTCTCTGTGGTATTTTAGAACAAGTCCTTGCGTGCAGGTTTGTGTAACTGTGCAGTGCTGTTTACAATCCACTCGCACAAGAAACGGAACTAATAAGCTCTCTGATTTGATGGTGGGCACGAGCCGGCTGGTTGGAACTGTCTGGTTCTTTCCTGATGCGGACCCTTCGGAGGCAGACAGTCAGCCTCTCGGAGGAACACAGTGCAGGATGCACTCTGGAATGTGCAAATGCAATGGCATTGCGATACACCGGAGCACGGCCATGCTTTTTGTTCAAATTGACTCACATACTGGACAGCACTGCACAAATTGTATTTCCACAAATTGTTTAATAATCGAAGGACTGTAATTTACCGTGCCAAAGTCCTACTCAGTCGCGGCTTGCAGTCGCAATACTCGCGGCAGGGGAGGGTGAGGGGGGCTGATTAACAGGTGCTCTGTCCCTGCAATGAAACACACATCTTCGTGCAGCAGGCCCGGGGCCTCCCTCCTCCGTCCCCTCACAACCTATGATTGAGGGCATGAGTTTATCTTTTATCTAAATACAACAAACATAAACGGCTCATGGGATGTTCTAATGACCCCGTAATGGCAGAGACAGCAGCAGCGCTTGTGTGTCTAACCGCCTGTGTAATTCATCACATGGATCAATGAACATTTAACAAGGCGTCGGTCATTTTTAAAGTAAAAAAGCGGGTAAAATAAATGTGAGCCCCCTTGAGAGTTTCGAATGAACTGCCTGGATAGGGGGGGGGGACTACTGGGATGAGAGGTCACGCGAGGGGGGGGGTTGAGGGGGATAAAGATCGCGCGGGGGTGGGGGCCGGGGGAGTTTGCATTTAAAATACAAAAACAAAACTTACCTGACCGGGTCCAAGTTGGCGCCGCTGCCCGCTTCTGAACAGGAACTGCCCCACGCGCTGCAGCACCACCCTCGTGCGCGTTAACTCAGCCAATCCTGGCGCAGCATAACATCGCCACTGCGCCAGGATTGGATAAAGATCAGGGCTAATACTGCCCATAATGAGACCCGGCTCCCCCGGGTCTCTGCCTCTGTGACGGCTAGGGAAGGAGGAGGGGGGAAGGGGCTATTGCGTGTGTGCGCATGCGTGGGCAAGTCCTAAAAATGACTTGTCCTAAATGCGCACACACACTGCTGCCTGCCACTCGCTGATATTATCACAGATTAGTGAGTAGTACACGCTGCCAGCCTGCCACTCACAGTGCTACAGGCCCGCCCCTCACCATCCGCGATCGCGATGATGTGACTCCGGCCGGCTCAATTATGACTGTCGGTACTTTCTTGTGTGCGCTCATAATTTTGCTTTTTATTTTTTGCGCAGTGTATCAGTGACAGCAGTGACGGTCGTCCCATGGCTAGTGGGGCAATGCCCCAACGCCCCAACGCCCCCAATGGACGAACCGCCACTGCTGATAAATGTGGTGGCAGACTGCACATCTGGGTGTCTGACGCAAGGCCGGTATATACTTAAGCTTCTCAGAGGTGCACAGAGAGCTCTGTTCTGCAACCTTCTTTGATGAGCTTATGGTACTCAAACAGATTTTTGGGAATACTTTCCATGCATTTATGACTGTAATTTATTTTTAATGTGGGTGATGTGTGAGACTAGTTTTAGCCTAGAGACATTTAGCAGAAAAATGTTGCTTAGTTTACGTTAGTTTACCAGTTTAGTTTGTTTAATTGTTTGCAGTTTGAATAAAAAAATTCGGTGAGGTTCTCAGCTGTGTAACTTGAAGTCTGTTATGAAGCTCTGTGGTTATACTGAAGGAACAGCTACCATGTTGTTATATGACATCCCTTTATTAATGTAATAACTGCACTTTCACAATTGCTTTATTAGCCTTTTTGCTTCTCAAATTTTCTTGAAAATGCACCATTTGTCCACTCATTTTTCAAAATGTTGTTGTTCGGGATCGCTCGCTACGTTTGCTCGCCGGTGCATCTCCCACGGAAAGTTTACACCTCGCCACTTTCAAATCTCACCAGCCACCACTGGCAAACATATGGTCCTCAGCCAATTCCACCAATGTTACAAGAGAGTAGGGCATACAAATAAGACCTGGTCAAGATATTGGGGTCCATTTCGACACAAATGACAAACCACTGAAGAACCAAGCTAAGCTTAAGCAAACTCTGCCTTAAGACAATCCAGAAATGTCTCAAACTATGTGGCAAATTCCAAAGACTATAGGCTGCGCTTTATTTATCAGGTGATAGTCTACATGCATGCTTAATTCAGTGGCGATTTCCAAAGATGTCTGAGCCATCTAATTGGTATTTGGTACCAAAGTGTATGACATGTTGTGCTCAGAAACCTATTTGTTAAAAAATTATCATTAACATTTTAAAAGAAATTATAAATGACTGATTACACTAATTTAGTTTCATGTCCATTATTATGAACAAAACAAGTTTGTAAGTGGTGTCAGCAAAGGTATACTGTGTATGCATGTTTGAAACTTCCTAAAAGTGGCATTGTCAGGATTGTGACTTAAAATCCTACGTTACCATTAAAGAAGATTCTTAATCCATGGGAGTTTAAACATTGCATTCCTACCATCTCCCAATCAAAAGTTATCACTTATTAAATAAAATAAGGTAACCCAATATTTACCTATGTGAGCAGTATGCCTTGCAATAGTAAAAAATTAATTTAACAGTTTTTCACTACCAGGGCATGAAAAATTGTAAAGTATTTGTCTGGATTGTTTAATAAATATGACTCTGCCCTATGAGCTGTCTAAGGCCTACTTTAGGGGAGACTTCGTTGTATTAAAATGGAAGGTTTAGGGCTCACAAAGATTGAAAGGTTTATTTTGTCATGTCAAATTGGCAGTTAAAAACTGCTCACAGGCTGTACTAGCAGGCCTGAGACCTGTTTTAAAGGGTTACATCAGTGTGTGACACAAATAAGTGCTGCATGCCCATTAGTACACTTTGATCTACAGGTTGTAGTTACATATTGTTTCTCTTTACCAGGGAATTATAAGTAAATTAAATGAGCCAATTTTACCATGTTTCAATGAGTGAGCACAAGTACTTTAGCTGTGGTTAGCAGTGGTAAAGTGATAAAGCTAACAAAAACAAATTTCAGCAACAGGAGATGAGTGTGCAAAACGTTTGAGGGAAGACCTCCTTAAGGGCTATCAGGTGTAACTTCCGCCACACAAATGAAGTATCCTTTTTATCAGAAGAAGTATGGGAAAGATGGGTGTTAAGACTATACACACTCCTCACAAATGTAGGATATTTTTCTGAGTATTTTCTGTGCTTTTTAGTCAAGGTTGACATTTGTATGACATTCGATTTAAGAACAAGTATTCGGCCCAACAATAGTCACACCACCCTTGACTTCTCTTTTTGTCTTGTTTTCAAAAATATCTAAGGTTTCTTTGGTTTCCCTGGGTGCCGGCCAATCCTGTGTTCTCCTACCACTGCTAAACACATCCCCAGAATAATTGAAATTAATGGGGAAACGTATGAGGTGTCCTTGTTTCATTTTGGGACCTTTCTAGTTGCAGATGATAGGCCCACCCACACAAGGGGGGTACTTCCTATTGGGAGACATGTATGAAGGCTGGGTGATAGGACTTTTGATGATTCCCCACAAATTCCAGAACTTTCCCTTAAAGAAATCTGAGGAAATTCTGTGATGCCAGTCAGAGTGCGATGCTAGCAAGGCATTTATGATAATAAAAAGTCATGGGATCCATGCATAACATATGAATTTGTAAAGCACACGTTCACCTAAGGGTATCTTGGTGCTGCAAAACAGATGTTTATTGTTACCCAACTCAATTGTACTCATTTGTTCAACTTCAGAAGGATGAAAGGCTGAGTGGACCAACCGGGATTAGAACCTGTGACCATGAGATCGAACAAAGGCCACTATATTGTGCATACTAGTCCACTAAGCCACCAGACCCACAATGCAATGGGATTCCTCTGATGTCTATGTTTTAAAAAATTCTGGGTTTATATTCAACCTTAGCCCAAATACTCCAGCTACCCCATCTCAAGAACCAATGTAATTCAAATAAAACCATTGACTTTTTATTAATTTTCTTCCCCGTGCAATAGTCCCATTACACATGTGTGAACCATGGGAACGGAGACCAATGGGTGATTTATTACCTATTGAATTTGTCAACATTTTTTAGTTCGTCGTTGTGCATAAAAAAACACATTCCACAAAAACACCCTTTGAATCACCTGATATTATCGGTTATGTTATGTTGATTTGTATAGCACACTAATCAACCGCAAGGGTAATTAGGCGCTTGCACAGGAGTGTAGGTGTGTGGCCACACCAAATTATTCAAAGAGCCAGGTCTTCAGCTTCTTGCAAAGCTCAAGTATTGAGGCTCTCATGTGTTGTGAGTGGTCATTCCACATATTGGGTCCTATGTAAGAGATAAGTGATTTATTGCTTTGCATTTGTTAATGAGGGGATGTATGGGAGCGAGTGTGAGGCTGAACGTAGGTGCCTCGATGGGTTGTGTATGCAGCTGTTGAGATAAGCAGACCCCATGTTTTGTAGGACTTTGTAGGTGTGCATGAGAAGTTGTGAAATGGCTGCATTTGTGGATGGGGAGTTAAAGAAGCTCCCGGAGGTGAAACGTGGGTGTGGTGAGGGAGGTTGAGTATGAGCCTTGCAGCATCCTTTTGGATGGTGTAAAATCAGTTCAGGAGTCGTTTGGAAATTCTGGCATACAGTGTGTTTTCGTAGTCAAGTCAGCTTGTGATGAGTGCTTGTGTGACAGTTCGCCTAGTGTTCAGCAGGAGCCACTTAATTTTTTTTTGTTGTATTCGTAGGATGTGGAAGCAAGTAGAGCTTACTGTATTGATCTGTGCCGTCATGTTGAGCTTGTTGCCCAGGATAATCTCGAGATTTCTGGCATGGTTGATGGGTGCTGGAGTGGGTCTGAGTTCTGCCGACCAGCCGATGTTGTCTCACAGGGATTCCTTGAGTCCAAAGACGAGTACTAAAGTCTTGCCCATTTCAATCAGATTGTTGTCATTCATTCTGCCATGAAGATCATTCAGTTGGTGAAGTTTCATCTGGAGGTGCCCGTCATGTCTGTCAGGGATAGGATGAGTTTGGTGTCATCAGCACAGGAGATAATGATGATGCCTTGAGATCAAATGATGCTGGCAAGTGGAACCATGTAGATGTTGAACAGGGTAGGGCTGAGGGACAAATCCTGGGGGATGCCTCATAACAGTTTCTTGGCTTCGGATGTGAAAGGTGGCAGTCTGACTCTTTCTGTTCTTCCAATGAAGAAGGAGCAGAAGCTTTTGAGTGCTGGTCCTTGGATACCACACTTGTGGAGTCTTCTGATGAGTGTGTTGTGCGACACTATGTCAAATTCCACAGAGAGGTCAAGTGGGATGAGGGCAGCTCTTTCTCCTCTGGCAAAAATGGTTCTGATATTGTTGTGGCTATGATGAGTGCATTTTTTGTGATGGGGAACTCCAAATTCAGAGTTGTTTAAGTAACCCCTATTCCTACACTCAGACTCTTGTGCACATTTAAAAAGCGCACAAACATCCTTTATATTCAGTTTTTATTCATTATATTGTATCTTTTACATTGATGCATAGATGAATTGCAATGAAATCAATAAAGGGTGGAACTCTGTTGATGGCTCTAGGTTTTGTGTGCTTGTGGAGAACAAACACTATGGCCCGGATTTACTAAGGGCATGCACCGCTGTTGCATCAAGCAAGGCAACGCAAGCCCTTGAGTCCGATTTACTAAGCCATGCAAGGCCATCTTGCATGACTCTGCGTGGCTTAGTAAATCTGGAGTAACACAAGGCAGCTCAACTCACTGCCTTGCATTACTCTACATTGGTAAGGCTATGGGTGGAGCGTGGGTGTTCCATGCATCCACCCATGTTTTGTGGCCATTAAACCTGTGAATGTGTTAAAATGGTACGTCATTCCAACATAACAAGAAGAAATATCTTTTCTTCTCCTATTTATTTCCTCTTTCTTCTCGTGCCGCAGCCTGCAACAAATGTAGAAAGAGGCAAATGCCTCTGAGGATTGTTTTTGTGCAGGAAGGAATACCTTCCTGCAAAAAAACAATCCTGCCTGTAACTCAGTCAACCTTGCATCATGGCGCAAGGGTGCCTGAATTGGTGCTAGGTCGCACATAATGTGCCAACACAGAAAGAAAGCAGGAATGTGCCACATGTTAGTTAAAATGGCACATTCCTGCTCTCTCCATTTAATTTACTTTCATTATTTTTTATTTCAACAATTACTTTCTTTGTGAGAGGAGTGTTCTCGAAAAAATGCCCTTTGCCGAATTCTGAATTGTCTACTTTTTGGGACTGTATAGCTTTACAGGCTCAGCAGAGGTTTAGCATCTATTTTCCTCACAATCTTCAAATAGGTATAATCCGCAAAAATAGGAAATATTGACCGATACTTGGAAAATTGTAAGAACTGGGGTGAAAAAAAAGATTTTATTTACAAGAAAGACGGAAAGATAGTGATTCTAACAATGCAAAGCTTCTGTTAATGTCAATTTGACCCAAAATGGCACACACTTTTTTGCAAAACATTTTGTCCGTTTAAAAAATGTTGGCACATTGGGGCTGTTTTCTTGGTCCTCTTCAGCGGAAACCACAAACCCTGGAAAATCTAACAATCCCTAACATATGGGAAAAGTGACCCAGACTTAAGTGTGAAAATGCAACAAATATCAAAAAAATGATTCACACAGTTGAAGAGAGAGGATAACGATCCTCAGCCCTTAAGTTTTAAACAAGAAACGCTGAAGCAAATACTTCTGACCTTTATTTGAAACCTAAGCATCTTGGTATGCAGCAATGATTTTGCATGTGATACCATATTGAAAGTGGACCTATTGGTGTGTGCTGTTTGCTTTAAAATGAGTGTATATATGTGTTTACCTCACAGTAGTCAATGTCCACTTAAACACACTAATTGAAAGCGTGCACTCAATAAAGTGTGTTGAACAATAAAAGACATAATCATGCAATACTGTTTTTTTTCTATACAAGTCGTTTAACATTCTTTCCAGCCATGCCTCGTGTTTTTCAAAGCCCGCTGAAAGTAATGTGGCTTCATAAAAATTATTTTACTGCTAGGAAAAACCCTACCTCACTGAATAACTATTTTTCCTCTATTCATATTTCTTTGCACACGATAAATGCATTTTCTCATTTGAATCAAATCCTGTCCTATTTTCCTCATGTGTACATTTATATATAATAAAATGCCAGATGTTTTGCTAGGTTAAACGGCACATTAAATTCCACTTCTTCGGCAATCACTGTTGCACTGGCATAATCGTTCCTGTTGCATATTATACAAATCCCAAAAAAGCTCCACTTATATATACTGCATTTAAAATAAAGAGTTTGGACATTGTACTGACATTACCTCCTGAATTTACAGTTTGTGTACTTTAGACCGTATTGGATTCTAAAGTGCTATCTTTGCTTTCACCCTACGACTACATATCAACAAATAGAGAATTCTATGCTAATGTAATCTGTCCTTTTTCATCTATTCTGCAACTCTACTCCTGGGGGGATATATTGTGAAGGGTAAACTTTCTGGCATAGTTGTGTATCGTCATATTGGTGAACCCTAATGCTGTTATCTGTGAGTAGAGCCCCGAGGGGCTCCAAGTGGAGTTTCAAGATGTCCAGAGACCCTGGGGAACTGCAGGGAGCATAGATTTGAAGATCCCAAATGTGAACAAACTGGTGTTGATTGGAAAGGTAGAAAGAGAACTAGTAGAGTAAGAGAATGGCATTGAAGGCAGCTGAGAGGTCCATCAATATCAGTACAAAGGGGTCATCTTCGTGTGTGGTCAGGAGGGTGCAGTCTAAATTTTGAAGTTGTGGTCTCAATGCTGCACAATGAGCTAATGCCATATTGGTCGTCATACAGGAGATGGTCAACACAGATGTCACCTTGAAATTGAGCATTGGCTGCTTTTTCAATGATCCTGCTGAAGAATGGTAAATGAGTGCTAGGCTTTTATTTGGCAACACAATCTAATGTAGGTTTCTTTAGGAGTGTGAGGATCTGGCCTGCCTTGAGAGGCTCTGGGAAGGTGCTTGTGTGAGAGAGGCACTGACAATTGAAAGTAAGGTTTAAACCAGTTGAAATCAGAAATAAAAGCTAAATTATTAAAAAAAATAGTACTAATCTTCACAAATACAAGATAGAACAATATGAGGGTGGGGATAAAATCGGGAAAATCTTGGCGTATAAAGCAGCAGAAGATAGAGCCAGTACCACAATTGCTAGCATTCGGGGTTCTGACAATTTACTATACGATCAACCTTACGACATACTAGAACAATTTGCAGAATTCTATAGGACCTTATATACTCCAGAATCCACCCCAAACGAAATAGCAATACAGAACTACCTAGATGAGCTTCCTATAGTTTCACTTAGCCAATCAGAATCAGATCTTATGTCGGAAAACATCACTGGACAAGAACTACGTCAAGCTATTACCTCTCTACCCTCTGGAAAGGCTTCAGTTGAAGACACAATGCCGCTAGAGATTTATAAAATCTGTCTAGAGGAACTTACACCTCTGTTATTACGGGTAATGCAATCAATTGGGGAAACCAGTAAGGCACCCACATCATGGAATAGAGCCAAAATAATATTTTTTCTCAAAAAAGGCAAACCAAAACAGGAAAGAGGGTCATATAGACTCATTTCTTTGATCAACAGAGACGCAAAAATTTTTGCAAAAATTTTAGCTTCCAGATTAGCGCCTCTTATGCCTAAAATGGTTAACCCCCAACAACATGGGTTTGTTACCGGGCGGGATACTACCATACACGTCAACATGGCTATTACAGCATTCGATGTGGCTGAGACTGAGTCCACCCCACTTGGTATGATATTACTGGATGCTGAGAAGGCTTTTGACCGGGTGGGGTGGGACTATTTATGGCACGTTTTGACCAAAATGGGGTTTAACGGATATTTTCTAAAGTGGATAAAAGCGCTATATGACAATCCCTCTGCATGCATTAGTTATGGGGGTTTGACCTCTACAGATTTTTTGATACTGCGGGGCACTCGTCAAGGCTGTCCCCTATCACCGTTATTATTTGCCCTATCACTTGAACCATTATTACATTCCCTTCAAACACAACCCAAAATTATACCGTTTAAATCTAATGAACAGGTGCTAAAAATAACAGCATATGCTGACGACATTGCTGTATATTCTTCTGACATTATACAGACTCTAGAAGGAATTAATATAGAGGCCCTTAAATTTGGCAAAGTATCCGGGTACAAATTAAATACAAATTAGACACAAATCATAGCTAATTACTCACCAACAACAGAAGACCCTGAGATATGTAAGACCGCTACTTATTTAGGCGTTAAAATTACATCGAAAATACGAGAAATAAACAATCTTAACTACAACGATCTAATTAAATCCACTATTGTCACATTAAAAAAATGGCACAGATTACCTCTGAACTTAATTGGCAGAATCAATCTCATTAAAATGAAGATACTCCCTAAATCTTTATATTTATTTCGCTCCATCCCACTTGCTCTAAATAATTCCTTTTTCAAACAGCTTGACGGGATTTTTAGTAGTTTCATATGGGGATACAAAAAATCCAGAAGATCGTTGAAGTTCCTCAAAAACAACACAGATAAAGGCGGTTTAAATTTTCCAGACTTAAAACTATATTTTTGGTCGTCGTTTATTAAGCGCCTTCGATCCTTACTATGTAAGGAAAACACTTTTTTTTTTCATGTATTTATGTTAAAATCTGAATCTAATATGTTTTTACAGCGAGTTAACGACCCTAATTATTTTAAAAGGGTTAAATTCAAGACCGCCAAAGATATTATCAGGATATGGAATAATATCTTGGCTTATTGTAAAATGTCTTTTTACCACCCGAAATTACAACTCTGGGACAATCCTGGCCTCCCGGGAATATTTAACGATGGAACGACCCATAGATGGTCAACCCATGGTATTAATACTCTGGGGGACCTATACGGGGCACAAGGGTTTTTAGAGTTTCATACCCTACAAATTCTCTACAATTTGACGGAAAATATGAGGTTTAAATATATACAAGTACATGACTTTCTAATTAGAAAGAAACAGCTATTTAATATCTTAGATTCTGATATTTGGAACTGCTTATACTCTACCAAAAATAAATCAGTGATAAGCGAGGCATACAAACATCTTTGTGCTGTTAAAATCGATGACTGTCTACAACTAGCTCAAAAATGGAGCAGTAATACTGGTTTAAATATAACGTCTAAACAAATCAGATGCTCTTTAGCTAACATAAATAATGCTGTACGCTCATCTAGCTTGAGGTTACAACAGTTCCGCACAGTTTGTATGTTATATTACACACCGGAAAAGATTTCAAAGTGGTCCCCTAACAACACTCAAGGAGATCGTACTAAATGTCCTAAGTGCCTAGCCTACACAGCAGATCTTGAACACATGCTGTTTTCTTGTCCAATGTTAAAGGACTTTTGGGGGGAACTAACTAAAATCTTAAAAATCAAAAAGATTTTTCTGCCCACGCTTACTTCATCAACTGTATTACTCGATTTATATCCTACTATTCTATCTCAACCCGCTCTGATAACAATCCTTATGTCCTGTGCCAAACTCACATTGGCTAGAGCCTGGATCTGTCCCAAGCCTCCTAATATCTGGGAATGGTGGTCATTAGTCAATGAAATTCGCTCTATGGAATTTGGGTTGGCCAATCTTAGAGGAACTCGCTCACGAAAAAAATTTGAAAAGATATGGGGTGATTTCATCGATGGTCCCGGGTTTGCTTAAATGTTTAATATGTTTAAATGTCTGTATCATAGATGTACCGATTCCTTTTTTTTCTTTTTTTTTCTGAAATGTGTTCCAAATGGGAAACTGAAATCTGTTTTTGTGAAGATCGTGCTATTGATACTATGTATTTCATTTTATGGATTTCTGTTATGTCTCTCTCATTGGTTTGCAAATAAAAAAATAAAAAAAAAGACAATTGAAAGTAAGGGTTAGAGAGCTTTCTCAAAGAGCGCTTTAATGAAGGAAGAGGGTAAGACAACATCTTCATAGGAAGTGGCTTTAAGGGAGTTGAGTGTGTCGGTAAGATTTGTGGGAGACAGGGCTTTGAAGGATGACAATTGTTGGATTCTACAAGAAGTGGTGGGCTTAAAAGTAGAATAGACTTTGTGTTGTCAGTGTGCTGTCGGAACTTCTTTATTTTTCACTGAAGTGTATCATGGCATTGCACTTGTATGTGGAATGTGGGATAGGCGGGTTGGGGAGGAAGTTGATGCACTGCTTGACTTTCTTGAAAAGTTTTCTTCTTCTGTTGGCGTCTTCATTTATGGAGTTGGTACAGTACTTTAGGTTGCCCATTAATAGGCTATGTTTGTGTGTTGCACAGAGGAGTTCAGTATCATGGGGTCACAAGTAGCTTTGTTTTTTTTCTATTTCTGTACTGTCTGCAGAAGGTCAGTTTAATATGTCTTTAGAGTACTAGGATACTGAAGGTTTTGGCTTGCAGATGCATAATTTGCTGAAGCATGGATGTTCATATAGTCTCCAAAAAAGTGTTGAAGTCATTTAAAAGGGTCAACAAAGGGGGTTGGAGCACATCGCTGACACGTCACAGCTGAATTACCTCTTTGCATCATGGTTGATGTGGTTCAGTGTTATTCGCTCAATACACAGTTCTCGTAGTTCATTGGCCAGTGCCAGTATTCTCTTCAAGCGTATCCCTAGACACGTGTTTCTAGATTCCTCTTTCATCAGCAGGGAAAGTATTCATAGGTTGCTAGACGTGCTGCCGCAATTTTCTCAGGAATAGTGCCACTCTCAGCAAGCAAGTGCCCCTGAGCTGTTCAGCTCGCGGCTCACGAGAGCCATTTTAAACAACCAACAAAGGGGGTTGGAGCACATCGCTGACACGTCACAGCTGAATTACCTCTTTGCATCATGGTTGATGTGGTTCAGTGTTATTCGCTCAATACACAGTTCTCGTAGTTCATTGGCCAGTGCCAGTATTCTCTTCAAGCGTATCCCTAGACACGTTTTTCTAGATTCCTCTTTCATCAGTAGGGAAAGTATTCATAGGTTGCTAGACGTGCTGCCGCAATTTTCTCAGGAATAGTGCCACTCTCAGCAAGCAAGTGCCCCTGAGCTCGTCAGCTCGCGGCTCACGAGAGCCATTTTAAACAGTCAACAAAGGGGGTTGGAGCACATCGCTGACACGTCACAGCTGAATTACCTCTTTGCATCATGGTTGATGTGGTTCAGTGTTATTCGCTCAATATACAGTTCTCGTAGTTCATTGGCCAGTGCCAGTATTCTCTTCAAGCGTATCCCTAGACACGTGTTTCTAGATTCCTCTTTCATCAGTAGGGAAAGTATTCATAGGTTGCTAGACGTGCTGCCGCAATTTTCTCAGGAATAGTGCCACTCTCAGCAAGCAAGTGCCCCTGAGCTTGTCAGCTCGCGGCTCACGAGAGCCATTTTAAACAGTCAACAAAGGGGGTTGGAGCACATCGCTGACACGTCACAGCTGAATTAAGTTTTTGCTTCATGGTTGATGTAGTTCAGTGTTATTCGCTCATTACACAGTTCTCGTAGTTCATTGGCCAGTGCCAGTATTCTCTTCAAGTGTATCCCTAGACACGTGTTTCTAGATTCCTCTTTCATCAGTAGGGAAAGTATTCATAGGTTGCTAGACTTGCTGCCGCAATTTTCTCAGGAATAGTGCCACTCTCAGCAAGCAAGTGCCCCTGAGTTTGTCAGCTCGCGGCTCACGAGAGCCATTTTAAACAGTCAACAAAGGGGGTTGGAGCACATCGCTGACACGTCACAGCTGAATTAAGTTTTTGCTTCATGGTTGATGTAGTTCAGTGTTATTCGCTCAATACACAGTTCTCGTAGTTCATTGGCCAGTGCCAGTATTCTCTTCAAGCGTATCCTCAGACACATGTTTCTAGATTCCTCTTTCATCAGTAGGGAAAGTATTCATAGGTTGCTAGACGTGCTGCCGCAATTTTCTCAGGAATAGTGCCGCTCTCAGCAAGCAAGTGCCCCTGAGCTCGTCAGCTCGCGGCTCACGAGAGCCATTTTAAACAGTCAACAAAGGGGGTTGGAGCACATCGCTGACACGTCACAGCGGAATTACCTCTTTGCATCATGGTTGATGTGGTTCAGTGTTATTCGCTCAATACACAGTTATCGTAGTTCATTGGCCAGTGCCAGAATTCTCTTCAAGCGTATCCCTAGACACGTGTTTCTAGATTCCTCTTTCATCAGTAGGGAAAGTATTCATAGGTTGCTAGATGTGCTGCCGCAATTTTCTCAGGATTAGTGCCACTCTCAGCAAGCAAGTGCCCCTGAGCTGTTCTTCTCGCGGCTCACGAGAGCCATTTTAAACAGTCAACAAAGGGGGTTGGAGCACATTGCTGACACGTCACAGCTGAATTACCTCTCTGTATCATGGTTGATGTGGTTCAGTGTTATTCGCTCAATACACAGTTCTCGTAGTTCATTGGCCAGTGCCAGTATTCTCTTCAAGCGTATCCCTAGACACGTGTTTCTAGATTCCTCTTTCATCAGTAGGGAAAGTATTCATAGGTTGCTAGACGTGCTGCCGCAATTTTCTCAGGAATAGTGCCACTCTCAGCAAGCAAGTGCCCCTGAGCTCGTCAGCTCGCGGCTCACGAGAGCCATTTTAAACAGTCAACAAAGGGGGTTGGAGCACATCGCTGACACGTCACAGCTGAATTACCTCTTTGCATCATGGTTGATGTGGTTCAGTGTTATTCGCTCAATATACAGTTCTCGTAGTTCATTGGCCAGTGCCAGTATTCTCTTCAAGCGTATCCCTAGACACGTGTTTCTAGATTCCTCTTTCATCAGTAGGGAAAGTATTCATAGGTTGCTAGACGTGCTGCCGCAATTTTCTCAGGAATAGTGCCACTCTCAGCAAGCAAGTGCCCCTGAGCTTGTCAGCTCGCGGCTCACGAGAGCCATTTTAAACAGTCAACAAAGGGGGTTGGAGCACATCGCTGACACGTCACAGCTGAATTAAGTTTTTGCTTCATGGTTGATGTAGTTCAGTGTTATTCGCTCATTACACAGTTCTCGTAGTTCATTGGCCAGTGCCAGTATTCTCTTCAAGTGTATCCCTAGACACGTGTTTCTAGATTCCTCTTTCATCAGTAGGGAAAGTATTCATAGGTTGCTAGACTTGCTGCCGCAATTTTCTCAGGAATAGTGCCACTCTCAGCAAGCAAGTTCCCCTGAGCTCGTCAGCTCGCGTCTCACGAGAGCCATTTTAAACAGTCAACAAAGGGGGTTGGAGCACATCGCTGACACGTCACAGCTGAATTACCTCTTTGCATCATGGTTGATGTGGTTCAGTGTTATTCGCTCAATACACAGTTCTCGTAGTTCATTGGCCAGTGCCAGTATTCTCTTCAAGCGTATCCCTAGACACGTGTTTCTAGATTCCTCTTTCATCAGTAGGGAAAGTATTCATAGGTTGCTAGACGTGCTGCCGCAATTTTCTCAGGAATAGTGCCACTCTCAGCAAGCAAGTGCCCCTGAGCTCGTCAGCTCGCGGCTCACGAGAGCCATTTTAAACAGTCAACAAAGGGGGTTGGAGCACATCGCTGACACGTCACAGCTGAATTACCTCTTTGCATCATGGTTGATGTGGTTCAATGTTATTCGCTCAATACACAGTTCTCGTAGTTCATTGGCCAGTGCCAGTATTCTCTTCAAGCGTATCCCTAGACACGTGTTTCTAGATTCCTCTTTCATCAGTAGGGAAAGTATTCATAGGTTGCTAGACGTGCTGCCGCAATTTTCTCAGGAATAGTGCCACTCTCAGCAAGCAAGTGCCCCTGAGCTCGTCAGCTCGCGGCTCACGAGAGCCATTTAAACAACCAACAAAGGGGGTTGGAGCACATCGCTGACACGTCACAGCTGAATTACCTCTTTGCATCATGGTTGATGTGGTTCAGTGTTATTCGCTCAATACACAGTTCTCGTAGTTCATTGGCCAGTGCCAGAATTCTCTTCAAGCGTATCCCTAGACACGTGTTTCTAGATTCCTCTTTCATCAGTAGGGAAAGTATTCATAGGTTGCTAGACGCGCTGCCGCAATTTTCTCAGGATTAGTGCCACTCTCAGCAAGCAAGTGCCCCTGAGCTCGTCAGCTCGCGGCTCACGAGAGCCATTTTAAACAGTCAACAAAGGGGGTTGGAGCACATCGCTGACACGTCACAGCTGAATTACCTCTTTGCATCATGGTTGATGTGGTTCAGTGTTATTCGCTCAATACACAGTTCTCGTAGTTCATTGGCCAGTGCCAGTATTCTCTTCAAGCGTATCCCTAGACACGTGTTTCTAGATTCCTCTTTCATCAGTAGGGAAAGTATTCATAGGTTGCTAGACGTGCTGCCGCAATTTTCTCAGGAATAGTGCCACTCTCAGCAAGCAAGTGCCCCTGAGCTCGTCAGCTCGCGGCTCACGAGAGCCATTTTAAACAACCAACAAAGGGGGTTGGAGCACATCGCTGACACGTCACAGCGGAATTACCTGTTTGCATCATAGTTGATGTAGTTCAGTGTTATTCGCTCATTACACAGTTCTCGTAGTTCATTGGCCAGTGCCAGTATTCTCTTCAAGTGTATCCCTAGACACGTGTTTCTAGATTCCTCTTTCATCAGTAGGGAAAGTATTCATAGGTTGCTAGACTTGCTGCCGCAATTTTCTCAGGAATAGTGCCACTCTCAGCAAGCAAGTTCCCCTGAGCTCGTCAGCTCGCGTCTCACGAGAGCCATTTTAAACAGTCAACAAAGGGGGTTGGAGCACATCGCTGACACGTCACAGCTGAATTACCTCTTTGCATCATGGTTGATGTGGTTCAGTGTTATTCGCTCAATACACAGTTCTCGTAGTTCATTGGCCAGTGCCAGTATTCTCTTCAAGCGTATCCCTAGACACGTGTTTCTAGATTCCTCTTTCATCAGTAGGGAAAGTATTCATAGGTTGCTAGACGTGCTGCCGCAATTTTCTCAGGAATAGTGCCACTCTCAGCAAGCAAGTGCCCCTGAGCTCGTCAGCTCGCGGCTCACGAGAGCCATTTTAAACAGTCAACAAAGGGGGTTGGAGCACATCGCTGACACGTCACAGCTGAATTACCTCTTTGCATCATGGTTGATGTGGTTCAGTGTTATTCGCTCAATACACAGTTCTCGTAGTTCATTGGCCAGTGCCAGTATTCTCTTCAAGCGTATCCCTAGACACCTGTTTCTAGATTCCTCTTTCATCAGTAGGGAAAGTATTCATAGGTTGCTAGACGTGTTGCCACAATTTTCTCAGGAATAGTGCCACTCTCAGCAACCAGGTGCCCCTGAGCTCGTCAGCTCGCGGCTCACGAGAGCCATTTTAAACAGTCAACAAAGGGGGTTGGAGCACATCGCTGACACGTCACAGCTGAATTACCTCTTTGCATCATGGTTGATGTGGTTCAATGTTATTCGCTCAATACACAGTTCTCGTAGTTCATTGGCCAGTGCCAGTATTCTCTTCAAGCGTATCCCTAGACACGTGTTTCTAGATTCCTCTTTCATCAGTAGGGAAAGTATTCATAGGTTGCTAGACGTGCTGCCGCAATTTTCTCAGGAATAGTGCCACTCTCAGCAAGCAAGTGCCCCTGAGCTCGTCAGCTCGCGGCTCACGAGAGCCATTTTAAACAACCAACAAAGGGGGTTGGAGCACATCGCTGACACGTCACAGCTGAATTACCTCTTTGCATCATGGTTGATGTGGTTCAGTGTTATTCGCTCAATACACAGTTCTCGTAGTTCATTGGCCAGTGCCAGTATTCTCTTCAAGCGTATCCCTAGACACGTGTTTCTAGATTCCTCTTTCATCAGTAGGGAAAGTATTCATAGGTTGCTAGACGTGCTGCCGCAATTTTCTCAGGAATAGTGCCACTCTCAGCAAGCAAGTGCCCCTGAGCTCGTCAGCTCGCGGCTCACGAGAGCCATTTAAACAACCAACAAAGGGGGTTGGAGCACATCGCTGACACGTCACAGCTGAATTACCTCTTTGCATCATGGTTGATGTGGTTCAGTGTTATTCGCTCAATACACAGTTCTCGTAGTTCATTGGCCAGTGCCAGAATTCTCTTCAAGCGTATCCCTAGACACGTGTTTCTAGATTCCTCTTTCATCAGTAGGGAAAGTATTCATAGGTTGCTAGACGCGCTGCCGCAATTTTCTCAGGATTAGTGCCACTCTCAGCAAGCAAGTGCCCCTGAGCTCGTCAGCTCGCGGCTCACGAGAGCCATTTTAAACAGTCAACAAAGGGGGTTGGAGCACATCGCTGACACGTCACAGCTGAATTACCTCTTTGCATCATGGTTGATGTGGTTCAGTGTTTTTCGCTCAATACACAGTTCTCGTAGTTCATTGGCCAGTGCCAGTATTCTCTTCAAGCGTATCCCTAGACACGTGTTTCTAGATTCCTCTTTCATCAGTAGGGAAAGTATTCATAGGTTGCTAGACGTGCTGCCGCAATTTTCTCAGGAATAGTGCCACTCTCAGCAAGCAAGTGCCCCTGAGCTCGTCAGCTCGCGGCTCACGAGAGCCATTTTAAACAACCAACAAAGGGGGTTGGAGCACATCGCTGACACGTCACAGCGGAATTACCTGTTTGCATCATGGTTGATGTAGTTCAGTGTTATTCGCTCATTACACAGTTCTCGTAGTTCATTGGCCAGTGCCAGTATTCTCTTCAAGTGTATCCCTAGACACGTGTTTCTAGATTCCTCTTTCATCAGTAGGGAAAGTATTCATAGGTTGCTAGACTTGCTGCCGCAATTTTCTCAGGAATAGTGCCACTCTCAGCAAGCAAGTTCCCCATAGCTCGTCAGCTCGCGTCTCACGAGAGCCATTTTAAACAGTCAACAAAGGGGGTTGGAGCACATCGCTGACACGTCACAGCTGAATTACCTCTTTGCATCATGGTTGATGTGGTTCAGTGTTATTCGCTCAATACACAGTTCTCGTAGTTCATTGGCCAGTGCCAGTATTCTCTTCAAGCGTATCCCTAGACACGTGTTTCTAGATTCCTCTTTCATCAGTAGGGAAAGTATTCATAGGTTGCTAGACGTGCTGCCGCAATTTTCTCAGGAATAGTGCCACTCTCAGCAAGCAAGTGCCCCTGAGCTCGTCAGCTCGCGGCTCACGAGAGCCATTTTAAACAGTCAACAAAGGGGGTTGGAGCACATCGCTGACACGTCACAGCTGAATTACCTCTTTGCATCATGGTTGATGTGGTTCAGTGTTATTCGCTCAATACACAGTTCTCGTAGTTCATTGGCCAGTGCCAGTATTCTCTTCAAGCGTATCCCTAGACACGTGTTTCTAGATTCCTGTTTCATCAGTAGGGAAAGTATTCATAGGTTGCTAGACGTGTTGCCACAATTTTCTCAGGAATAGTGCCACTCTCAGCAACCAGGTGCCCCTGAGCTCGTCAGCTCGCGGCTCACGAGAGCCATTTTAAACAGTCAACAAAGGGGGTTGGAGCACATCGCTGACACGTCACAGCTGAATTACCTCTTTGCATCATGGTTGATGTGGTTCAATGTTATTCGCTCAATACACAGTTCTTGTAGTTCATTGGCCAGTGCCAGTATTCTCTTCAAGCGTATCCCTAGACACGTGTTTCTAGATTCCTCTTTCATCAGTAGGGAAAGTATTCATAGGTTGCTAGACGTGCTGCCGCAATTTTCTCAGGAATAGTGCCACTCTCAGCAAGCAAGTGCCCCTGAGCTCGTCAGCTCGAGGCTCACGAGAGCCATTTTAAACAACCAACAAAGGGGGTTGGAGCACATCGCTGACACGTCACAGCTGAATTACCTCTTTGCATCATGGTTGATGTGGTTCAGTGTTATTCGCTCAATACACAGTTCTCGTAGTTCATTGGCCAGTGCCAGAATTCTCTTCAAGCGTATCCCTAGACACGTGTTTCTAGATTCCTCTTTCATCAGTAGGGAAAGTATTCATAGGTTGCTAGACGCGCTGCCGCAATTTTCTCAGGATTAGTGCCACTCTCAGCAAGCAAGTGCCCCTGAGCTCGTCAGCTCGCGGCTCACGAGAGCCATTTTAAACAGTCAACAAAGGGGGTTGGAGCACATCGCTGACACGTCACAGCTGAGTTACCTCTTTGCATCATGGTTGATGTGGTTCAGTGTTATTCGCTCAATACACAGTTCTCGTAGTTCATTGGCCAGTGCCAGTATTCTCTTCAAGCGTATCCCTAGACACGTGTTTCTAGATTCCTCTTTCATCAGTAGGGAAAGTATTCATAGGTTGCTAGACGTGCTGCCGCAATTTTCTCAGGAATAGTGCCACTCTCAGCAAGCAAGTGCCCCTGAGCTCGTCAGCTCGCGGCTCACGAGAGCCATTTTAAACAACCAACAAAGGGGGTTGGAGCACATCGCTGACACGTCACAGCGGAATTACCTGTTTGCATCATGGTTGATGTGGTTCAGTGTTATTCGCTCAATACACAGTTCTCGTAGTTCATTGGCCAGTGCCAGTATTCTCTTCAAGCGTATCCCTAGACACGTGTTTCTAGATTCCTCTGTCATCAGTAGGGAAAGTATTCATAGGTTGCTAGACGTGCTGCCGCAATTTTCTCAGGAATAGTGCCACTCTCAGCAAGCAAGTGCCCCTGAGCTCGTCAACTCGCGGCTCACGAGAGCCATTTTAAACAGTCAACAAAGGGGGTTGGAGCACATCGCTGACACGTCACAGCTGAATTACCTCTTTGCATCATGGTTGATGTGGTTCAATATTATTCGCTCAATACACAGTTCTCGTAGTTCATTGGCCAGTGCCAGTATTCTCTTCAAGCGTATCCCTAGACACGTGTTTCTAGATTCCTCTTTCATCAGTAGGGAAAGTATTCATAGGTTGCTAGACGTGCTGCCGCAATTTTCTCAGGAATAGTGCCACTCTCAGCAAGCAAGTGCCCCTGAGCTCGTCAGCTCGCGGCTCACGAGAGCCATTTAAACAACCAACAAAGGGGGTTGGAGCACATCGCTGACACGTCACAGCTGAATTACCTCTTTGCATCATGGTTGATGTGGTTCAGTGTTATTCGCTCAATACACAGTTCTCGTAGTTCATTGGCCAGTGCCAGAATTCTCTTCAAGCGTATCCCTAGACACGTGTTTCTAGATTCCTCTTTCATCAGTAGGGAAAGTATTCATAGGTTGCTAGACGCGCTGCCGCAATTTTCTCAGGATTAGTGCCACTCTCAGCAAGCAAGTGCCCCTGAGCTCGTCAGCTCGCGGCTCACGAGAGCCATTTTAAACAGTCAACAAAGGGGGTTGGAGCACATCGCTGACACGTCACAGCTGAATTACCTCTTTGCATCATGGTTGATGTGGTTCAGTGTTATTCGCTCAATACACAGTTCTCGTAGTTCATTGGCCAGTGCCAGTATTCTCTTCAAGCGTATCCCTAGACACGTGTTTCTAGATTCCTCTTTCATCAGTAGGGAAAGTATTCATAGGTTGCTAGACGTGCTGCCGCAATTTTCTCAGGAATAGTGCCACTCTCAGCAAGCAAGTGCCCCTGAGCTCGTCAGCTCGCAGCTCACGAGAGCCATTTTAAACAACCAACAAAGGGGGTTGGAGCACATCGCTGACACGTCACAGCGGAATTACCTGTTTGCATCATGGTTGATGTAGTTCAGTGTTATTCGCTCATTACACAGTTCTCGTAGTTCATTGGCCAGTGCCAGTATTCTCTTCAAGTGTATCCCTAGACACGTGTTTCCAGATTCCTCTTTCATCAGTAGGGAAAGTATTCATAGGTTGCTAGACTTGCTGCCGCAATTTTCTCAGGAATAGTGCCACTCTCAGCAAGCAAGTTCCCCTGAGCTCGTCAGCTCGCGTCTCACGAGAGCCATTTTAAACAGTCAACAAAGGGGGTTGGAGCACATCGCTGACACGTCACAGCTGAATTACCTCTTTGCATCATGGTTGATGTGGTTCAGTGTTATTCGCTCAATACACAGTTCTCGTAGTTCATTGGCCAGTGCCAGTATTCTCTTCAAGCGTATCCCTAGACACGTGTTTCTAGATTCCTCTTTCATCAGTAGGGAAAGTATTCATAGGTTGCTAGACGTGCTGCCGCAATTTTCTCAGGAATAGTGCCACTCTCAGCAAGCAAGTGCCCCTGAGCTCGTCAGCTCGCGGCTCACGAGAGCCATTTTAAACAGTCAACAAAGGGGGTTGGAGCACATCGCTGACACGTCACAGCTGAATTACCTCTTTGCATCATGGTTGATGTGGTTCAGTGTTATTCGCTCAATACACAGTTCTCGTAGTTCATTGGCCAGTGCCAGTATTCTCTTCAAGCGTATCCCTAGACACCTGTTTCTAGATTCCTCTTTCATCAGTAGGGAAAGTATTCATAGGTTGCTAGACGTGTTGCCACAATTTTCTCAGGAATAGTGCCACTCTCAGCAACCAGGTGCCCCTGAGCTCGTCAGCTCGCGGCTCACGAGAGCCATTTTAAACAGTCAACAAAGGGGGTTGGAGCACATCGCTGACACGTCACAGCTGAATTACCTCTTTGCATCATGGTTGATGTGGTTCAATGTTATTTGCTCAATACACAGTTCTCGTAGTTCATTGGCCAGTGCCAGTATTCTCTTCAAGCGTATCCCTAGACACGTGTTTCTAGATTCCTCTTTCATCAGTAGGGAAAGTATTCATAGGTTGCTAGACGTGCTGCCGCAATTTTCTCAGGAATAGTGCCACTCTCAGCAAGCAAGTGCCCCTGAGCTCGTCAGCTCGCGGCTCACGAGAGCCATTTTAAACAACCAACAAAGGGGGTTGGAGCACATCGCTGACACGTCACAGCTGAATTACCTCTTTGCATCATGGTTGATGTGGTTCAGTGTTATTCGCTCAATACACAGTTCTCGTAGTTCATTGGCCAGTGCCAGAATTCTCTTCAAGCGTATCCCTAGACACGTGTTTCTAGATTCCTCTTTCATCAGTAGGGAAAGTATTCATAGGTTGCTAGACGCGCTGCCGCAATTTTCTCAGGATTAGTGCCACTCTCAGCAAGCAAGTGCCCCTGAGCTCGTCAACTCGCGGCTCACGAGAGCCATTTTAAACAGTCAACAAAGGGGGTTGGAGCACATTGCTGACACGTCACAGCTGAATTACCTCTTTGTATCATGGTTGATGTGGTTCAGTGTTATTCGCTCAATACACAGTTCTCGTAGTTCATTGGCCAGTGCCAGTATTCTCTTCAAGCGTATCCCTAGACACGTGTTTCTAGATTCCTCTTTCATCAGTAGGGAAAGTATTCATAGGTTGCTAGACGTGCTGCCGCAATTTTCTCAGGAATAGTGCCACTCTCAGCAAGCAAGTGCCCCTGAGCTTGTCAGCTCGCGGCTCACGAGAGCCATTTTAAACAGTCAACAAAGGGGGTTGGAGCACATCGCTGACACGTCACAGCTGAATTAAGTTTTTGCTTCATGGTTGATGTAGTTCAGTGTTATTCGCTCATTACACAGTTCTCGTAGTTCATTGGCCAGTGCCAGTATTCTCTTCAAGTGTATCCCTAGACACGTGTTTCTAGATTCCTCTTTCATCAGTAGGGAAAGTATTCATAGGTTGCTAGACTTGCTGCCGCAATTTTCTCAGGAATAGTGCCACTCTCAGCAAGCAAGTTCCCCTGAGCTCGTCAGCTCGCGTCTCACGAGAGCCATTTTAAACAGTCAACAAAGGGGGTTGGAGCACATCGCTGACACGTCACAGCTGAATTACCTCTTTGCATCATGGTTGATGTGGTTCAGTGTTATTCGCTCAATACACAGTTCTCGTAGTTCATTGGCCAGTGCCAGTATTCTCTTCAAGCGTATCCCTAGACACGTGTTTCTAGATTCCTCTTTCATCAGTAGGGAAAGTATTCATAGGTTGCTAGACGTGCTGCCGCAATTTTCTCAGGAATAGTGCCACTCTCAGCAAGCAAGTGCCCCTGAGCTCGTCAGCTCGCGGCTCACGAGAGCCATTTTAAACAGTCAACAAAGGGGGTTGGAGCACATCGCTGACACGTCACAGCTGAATTACCTCTTTGCATCATGGTTGATGTGGTTCAGTGTTATTCGCTCAATACACAGTTCTCGTAGTTCATTGGCCAGTGCCAGTATTCTCTTCAAGCGTATCCCTAGACACGTGTTTCTAGATTCCTCTTTCATCAGTAGGGAAAGTATTCATAGGTTGCTAGACGTGCTGCCGCAATTTTCTCAGGAATAGTGCCACTCTCAGCAAGCAAGTGCCCCTGAGCTCGTCAGCTCGCGGCTCACGAGAGCCATTTTAAACAACCAACAAAGGGGGTTGGAGCACATCGCTGACACGTCACAGCGGAATTACCTGTTTGCATCATAGTTGATGTAGTTCAGTGTTATTCGCTCATTACACAGTTCTCGTAGTTCATTGGCCAGTGCCAGTATTCTCTTCAAGTGTATCCCTAGACACGTGTTTCTGGATTCCTCTTTCATCAGTAGGGAAAGTATTCATAGGTTGCTAGACTTGCTGCCGCAATTTTCTCAGGAATAGTGCCACTCTCAGCAAGCAAGTTCCCCTGAGCTCGTCAGCTCGCGTCTCACGAGAGCCATTTTAAACAGTCAACAAAGGGGGTTGGAGCACATCGCTGACACGTCACAGCTGAATTACCTCTTTGCATCATGGTTGATGTGGTTCAGTGTTATTCGCTCAATACACAGTTCTCGTAGTTCATTGGCCAGTGCCAGTATTCTCTTCAAGCGTATCCCTAGACACGTGTTTCTAGATTCCTCTTTCATCAGTAGGGAAAGTATTCATAGGTTGCTAGACGTGCTGCCGCAATTTTCTCAGGAATAGTGCCACTCTCAGCAAGCAAGTGCCCCTGAGCTCGTCAGCTCGCGGCTCACGAGAGCCATTTTAAACAGTCAACAAAGGGGGTTGGAGCACATCGCTGACACGTCACAGCTGAATTACCTCTTTGCATCATGGTTGATGTGGTTCAGTGTTATTCGCTCAATACACAGTTCTCGTAGTTCATTGGCCAGTGCCAGTATTCTCTTCAAGCGTATCCCTAGACACCTGTTTCTAGATTCCTCTTTCATCAGTAGGGAAAGTATTCATAGGTTGCTAGACGTGTTGCCACAATTTTCTCAGGAATAGTGCCACTCTCAGCAACCAGGTGCCCCTGAGCTCGTCAGCTCGCGGCTCACGAGAGCCATTTTAAACAGTCAACAAAGGGGGTTGGAGCACATCGCTGACACGTCACAGCTGAATTACCTCTTTGCATCATGGTTGATGTGGTTCAATGTTATTCGCTCAATACACAGTTCTCGTAGTTCATTGGCCAGTGCCAGTATTCTCTTCAAGCGTATCCCTAGACACGTGTTTCTAGATTCCTCTTTCATCAGTAGGGAAAGTATTCATAGGTTGCTAGACGTGCTGCCGCAATTTTCTCAGGAATAGTGCCACTCTCAGCAAGCAAGTGCCCCTGAGCTCGTCAGCTCGCGGCTCACGAGAGCCATTTTAAACAGTCAACAAAGGGGGTTGGAGCACATCGCTGACACGTCACAGCTGAATTACCTCTTTGCATCATGGTTGATGTGGTTCAGTGTTATTCGCTCAATACACAGTTCTCGTAGTTCATTGGCCAGTGCCAGTATTCTCTTCAAGCGTATCCCTAGACACCTGTTTCTAGATTCCTCTTTCATCAGTAGGGAAAGTATTCATAGGTTGCTAGACGTGTTGCCACAATTTTCTCAGGAATAGTGCCACTCTCAGCAACCAGGTGCCCCTGAGCTCGTCAGCTCGCGGCTCACGAGAGCCATTTTAAACAGTCAACAAAGGGGGTTGGAGCACATCGCTGACACGTCACAGCTGAATTACCTCTTTGCATCATGGTTGATGTGGTTCAATGTTATTTGCTCAATACACAGTTCTCGTAGTTCATTGGCCAGTGCCAGTATTCTCTTCAAGCGTATCCCTAGACACGTGTTTCTAGATTCCTCTTTCATCAGTAGGGAAAGTATTCATAGGTTGCTAGACGTGCTGCCGCAATTTTCTCAGGAATAGTGCCACTCTCAGCAAGCAAGTGCCCCTGAGCTCGTCAGCTCGCGGCTCACGAGAGCCATTTTAAACAACCAACAAAGGGGGTTGGAGCACATCGCTGACACGTCACAGCTGAATTACCTCTTTGCATCATGGTTGATGTGGTTCAGTGTTATTCGCTCAATACACAGTTCTCGTAGTTCATTGGCCAGTGCCAGAATTCTCTTCAAGCGTATCCCTAGACACGTGTTTCTAGATTCCTCTTTCATCAGTAGGGAAAGTATTCATAGGTTGCTAGACGCGCTGCCGCAATTTTCTCAGGATTAGTGCCACTCTCAGCAAGCAAGTGCCCCTGAGCTCGTCAGCTCGCGGCTCACGAGAGCCATTTTAAACAGTCAACAAAGGGGGTTGGAGCACATTGCTGACACGTCACAGCTGAATTACCTCTTTGTATCATGGTTGATGTGGTTCAGTGTTATTCGCTCAATACACAGTTCTCGTAGTTCATTGGCCAGTGCCAGTATTCTCTTCAAGCGTATCCCTAGACACGTGTTTCTAGATTCCTCTTTCATCAGTAGGGAAAGTATTCATAGGTTGCTAGACGTGCTGCCGCAATTTTCTCAGGAATAGTGCCACTCTCAGCAAGCAAGTGCCCCTGAGCTCGTCAGCTCGCGGCTCACGAGAGCCATTTTAAACAGTCAACAAAGGGGGTTGGAGCACATCGCTGACACGTCACAGCTGAATTACCTCTTTGCATCATGGTTGATGTGGTTCAGTGTTATTCGCTCAATATACAGTTCTCGTAGTTCATTGGCCAGTGCCAGTATTCTCTTCAAGCGTATCCCTAGACACGTGTTTCTAGATTCCTCTTTCATCAGTAGGGAAAGTATTCATAGGTTGCTAGACGTGCTGCCGCAATTTTCTCAGGAATAGTGCCACTCTCAGCAAGCAAGTGCCCCTGAGCTTGTCAGCTCGCGGCTCACGAGAGCCATTTTAAACAGTCAACAAAGGGGGTTGGAGCACATCGCTGACACGTCACAGCTGAATTAAGTTTTTGCTTCATGGTTGATGTAGTTCAGTGTTATTCGCTCATTACACAGTTCTCGTAGTTCATTGGCCAGTGCCAGTATTCTCTTCAAGTGTATCCCTAGACACGTGTTTCTAGATTCCTCTTTCATCAGTAGGGAAAGTATTCATAGGTTGCTAGACTTGCTGCCGCAATTTTCTCAGGAATAGTGCCACTCTCAGCAAGCAAGTTCCCCTGAGCTCGTCAGCTCGCGTCTCACGAGAGCCATTTTAAACAGTCAACAAAGGGGGTTGGAGCACATCGCTGACACGTCACAGCTGAATTACCTCTTTGCATCATGGTTGATGTGGTTCAGTGTTATTCGCTCAATACACAGTTCTCGTAGTTCATTGGCCAGTGCCAGTATTCTCTTCAAGCGTATCCCTAGACACGTGTTTCTAGATTCCTCTTTCATCAGTAGGGAAAGTATTCATAGGTTGCTAGACGTGCTGCCGCAATTTTCTCAGGAATAGTGCCACTCTCAGCAAGCAAGTGCCCCTGAGCTCGTCAGCTCGCGGCTCACGAGAGCCATTTTAAACAGTCAACAAAGGGGGTTGGAGCACATCGCTGACACGTCACAGCTGAATTACCTCTTTGCATCATGGTTGATGTGGTTCAGTGTTATTCGCTCAATACACAGTTCTCGTAGTTCATTGGCCAGTGCCAGTATTCTCTTCAAGCGTATCCCTAGACACGTGTTACTAGATTCCTCTTTCATCAGTAGGGAAAGTATTCATAGGTTGCTAGACGTGCTGCCGCAATTTTCTCAGGAATAGTGCCACTCTCAGCAAGCAAGTGCCCCTGAGCTCGTCAGCTCGCGGCTCACGAGAGCCATTTTAAACAACCAACAAAGGGGGTTGGAGCACAGCGCTGACACGTCACAGCGGAATTACCTGTTTGCATCATAGTTGATGTAGTTCAGTGTTATTCGCTCATTACACAGTTCTCGTAGTTCATTGGCCAGTGCCAGTATTCTCTTCAAGTGTATCCCTAGACACGTGTTTCTGGATTCCTCTTTCATCAGTAGGGAAAGTATTCATAGGTTGCTAGACTTGCTGCCGCAATTTTCTCAGGAATAGTGCCACTCTCAGCAAGCAAGTTCCCCTGAGCTCGTCAGCTCGCGTCTCACGAGAGCCATTTTAAACAGTCAACAAAGGGGGTTGGAGCACATCGCTGACACGTCACAGCTGAATTACCTCTTTGCATCATGGTTGATGTGGTTCAGTGTTATTCGCTCAATACACAGTTCTCGTAGTTCATTGGCCAGTGCCAGTATTCTCTTCAAGCGTATCCCTAGACACGTGTTTCTAGATTCCTCTTTCATCAGTAGGGAAAGTATTCATAGGTTGCTAGACGTGCTGCCGCAATTTTCTCAGGAATAGTGCCACTCTCAGCAAGCAAGTGCCCCTGAGCTCGTCAGCTCGCGGCTCACGAGAGCCATTTTAAACAGTCAACAAAGGGGGTTGGAGCACATCGCTGACACGTCACAGCTGAATTACCTCTTTGCATCATGGTTGATGTGGTTCAGTGTTATTCGCTCAATACACAGTTCTCGTAGTTCATTGGCCAGTGCCAGTATTCTCTTCAAGCGTATCCCTAGACACCTGTTTCTAGATTCCTCTTTCATCAGTAGGGAAAGTATTCATAGGTTGCTAGACGTGTTGCCACAATTTTCTCAGGAATAGTGCCACTCTCAGCAACCAGGTGCCCCTGAGCTCGTCAGCTCGCGGCTCACGAGAGCCATTTTAAACAGTCAACAAAGGGGGTTGGAGCACATCGCTGACACGTCACAGCTGAATTACCTCTTTGCATCATGGTTGATGTGGTTCAATGTTATTCGCTCAATACACAGTTCTCGTAGTTCATTGGCCAGTGCCAGTATTCTCTTCAAGCGTATCCCTAGACACGTGTTTCTAGATTCCTCTTTCATCAGTAGGGAAAGTATTCATAGGTTGCTAGACGTGCTGCCGCAATTTTCTCAGGAATAGTGCCACTCTCAGCAAGCAAGTGCCCCTGAGCTCGTCAGCTCGCGGCTCACGAGAGCCATTTAAACAACCAACAAAGGGGGTTGGAGCACATCGCTGACACGTCACAGCTGAATTACCTCTTTGCATCATGGTTGATGTGGTTCAGTGTTATTCGCTCAATACACAGTTCTCGTAGTTCATTGGCCAGTGCCAGAATTCTCTTCAAGCGTATCCCTAGACACGTGTTTCTAGATTCCTCTTTCATCAGTAGGGAAAGTATTCATAGGTTGCTAGACGCGCTGCCGCAATTTTCTCAGGATTAGTGCCACTCTCAGCAAGCAAGTGCCCCTGAGCTCGTCAGCTCGCGGCTCACGAGAGCCATTTTAAACAGTCAACAAAGGGGGTTGGAGCACATCGCTGACACGTCACAGCTGAATTACCTCTTTGCATCATGGTTGATGTGGTTCAGTGTTTTTCGCTCAATACACAGTTCTCGTAGTTCATTGGCCAGTGCCAGTATTCTCTTCAAGCGTATCCCTAGACACGTGTTTCTAGATTCCTCTTTCATCAGTAGGGAAAGTATTCATAGGTTGCTAGACGTGCTGCCGCAATTTTCTCAGGAATAGTGCCACTCTCAGCAAGCAAGTGCCCCTGAGCTCGTCAGCTCGCGGCTCACGAGAGCCATTTTAAACAACCAACAAAGGGGGTTGGAGCACATCGCTGACACGTCACAGCGGAATTACCTGTTTGCATCATGGTTGATGTAGTTCAGTGTTATTCGCTCATTACACAGTTCTCGTAGTTCATTGGCCAGTGCCAGTATTCTCTTCAAGTGTATCCCTAGACACGTGTTTCTAGATTCCTCTTTCATCAGTAGGGAAAGTATTCATAGGTTGCTAGACTTGCTGCCGCAATTTTCTCAGGAATAGTGCCACTCTCAGCAAGCAAGTTCCCCATAGCTCGTCAGCTCGCGTCTCACGAGAGCCATTTTAAACAGTCAACAAAGGTGGTTGGAGCACATCGCTGACACGTCACAGCTGAATTACCTCTTTGCATCATGGTTGATGTGGTTCAGTGTTATTCGCTCAATACACAGTTCTCGTAGTTCATTGGCCAGTGCCAGTATTCTCTTCAAGCGTATCCCTAGACACGTGTTTCTAGATTCCTCTTTCATCAGTAGGGAAAGTATTCATAGGTTGCTAGACGTGCTGCCGCAATTTTCTCAGGAATAGTGCCACTCTCAGCAAGCAAGTGCCCCTGAGCTCGTCAGCTCGCGGCTCACGAGAGCCATTTTAAACAGTCAACAAAGGGGGTTGGAGCACATCGCTGACACGTCACAGCTGAATTACCTCTTTGCATCATGGTTGATGTGGTTCAGTGTTATTCGCTCAATACACAGTTCTCGTAGTTCATTGGCTAGTGCCAGTATTCTCTTCAAGCGTATCCCTAGACACGTGTTTCTAGATTCCTGTTTCATCAGTAGGGAAAGTATTCATAGGTTGCTAGACGTGTTGCCACAATTTTCTCAGGAATAGTGCCACTCTCAGCAACCAGGTGCCCCTGAGCTCGTCAGCTCGCGGCTTACGAGAGCCATTTTAAACAGTCAACAAAGGGGGTTGGAGCACATCGCTGACACGTCACAGCTGAATTACCTCTTTGCATCATGGTTGATGTGGTTCAATGTTATTCGCTCAATACACAGTTCTCGTAGTTCATTGGCCAGTGCCAGTATTCTCTTCAAGCGTATCCCTAGACACGTGTTTCTAGATTCCTCTTTCATCAGTAGGGAAAGTATTCATAGGTTGCTAGACGTGCTGCCGCAATTTTCTCAGGAATAGTGCCACTCTCAGCAAGCAAGTGCCCCTGAGCTCGTCAGCTCGCGGCTCACGAGAGCCATTTTAAACAACCAACAAAGGGGGTTGGAGCACATCGCTGACACGTCACAGCTGAATTACCTCTTTGCATCATGGTTGATGTGGTTCAGTGTTATTCGCTCAATACACAGTTCTCGTAGTTCATTGGCCAGTGCCAGAATTCTCTTCAAGCGTATCCCTAGACACGTGTTTCTAGATTCCTCTTTCATCAGTAGGGAAAGTATTCATAGGTTGCTAGACGCGCTGCCGCAATTTTCTCAGGATTAGTGCCACTCTCAGCAAGCAAGTGCCCCTGAGCTCATCAGCTCGCGGCTCACGAGAGCCATTTTAAACAGTCAACAAAGGGGGTTGGAGCACATCGCTGACACGTCACAGCTGAATTACCTCTTTGCATCATGGTTGATGTGGTTCAGTGTTATTCGCTCAATACACAGTTCTCGTAGTTCATTGGCCAGTGCCAGTATTCTCTTCAAGCGAATCCCTAGACACGTGTTTCTAGATTCCTCTTTCATCAGTAGGGAAAGTATTCATAGGTTGCTAGACGTGCTGCCGCAATTTTCTCAGGAATAGTGCCACTCTCAGCAAGCAAGTGCCCCTGAGCTCGTCAGCTCGCGGCTCACGAGAGCCATTTTAAACAACCAACAAAGGGGATTGGAGCACATCGCTGACACGTCACAGCGGAATTACCTGTTTGCATCATGGTTGATGTGGTTCAGTGTTATTCGCTCAATACCCAGTTCTCGTAGTTCATTGGCCAGTGCCAGTATTCTCTTCAAGCGTATCCCTAGACACGTGTTTCTAGATTCCTCTGTCATCAGTAGGGAAAGTATTCATAGGTTGCTAGACGTGCTGCCGCAATTTTCTCAGGAATAGTGCCACTCTCAGCAAGCAAGTGCCCCTGAGCTCGTCAACTCGCGGCTCACGAGAGCCATTTTAAACAGTCAACAAAGGGGGTTGGAGCACATCGCTGACACGTCACAGCTGAATTACCTCTTTGCATCATGGTTGATGTGGTTCAATGTTATTCGCTCAATACACAGTTCTCGTAGTTCATTGGCCAGTGCCAGTATTCTCTTCAAGCGTATCCCTAGACACGTGTTTCTAGATTCCTCTTTCATCAGTAGGGAAAGTATTCATAGGTTGCTAGACGTGCTGCCGCAATTTTCTCAGGAATAGTGCCACTCTCAGCAAGCAAGTGCCCCTGAGCTCGTCAGCTCGCGGCTCACGAGAGCCATTTAAACAACCAACAAAGGGGGTTGGAGCACATCGCTGACACGTCACAGCTGAATTACCTCTTTGCATCATGGTTGATGTGGTTCAGTGTTATTCGCTCAATACACAGTTCTCGTAGTTCATTGGCCAGTGCCAGAATTCTCTTCAAGCGTATCCCTAGACACGTGTTTCTAGATTCCTCTTTCATCAGTAGGGAAAGTATTCATAGGTTGCTAGACGCGCTGCCGCAATTTTCTCAGGATTAGTGCCACTCTCAGCAAGCAAGTGCCCCTGAGCTCGTCAGCTCGCGGCTCACGAGAGCCATTTTAAACAGTCAACAAAGGGGGTTGGAGCACATCGCTGACACGTCACAGCTGAATTACCTCTTTGCATCATGGTTGATGTGGTTCAGTGTTATTCGCTCAATACACAGTTCTCGTAGTTCATTGGCCAGTGCCAGTATTCTCTTCAAGCGTATCCCTAGACACGTGTTTCTAGATTCCTCTTTCATCAGTAGGGAAAGTATTCATAGGTTGCTAGACGTGCTGCCGCAATTTTCTCAGGAATAGTGCCACTCTCAGCAAGCAAGTGCCCCTGAGCTCGTCAGCTCGCGGCTCACGAGAGCCATTTTAAACAGTCAACAAAGGGGGTTGGAGCACATCGCTGACACGTCACAGCTGAATTACCTCTTTGCATCATGGTTGATGTGGTTCAGTGTTATTCGCTCAATACACAGTTCTCGTAGTTCATTGGCCAGTGCCAGTATTCTCTTCAAGCGTATCCCTAGACACCTGTTTCTAGATTCCTCTTTCATCAGTAGGGAAAGTATTCATAGGTTGCTAGACGTGTTGCCACAATTTTCTCAGGAATAGTGCCACTCTCAGCAACCAGGTGCCCCTGAGCTCGTCAGCTCGCGGCTCACGAGAGCCATTTTAAACAGTCAACAAAGGGGGTTGGAGCACATCGCTGACACGTCACAGCTGAATTACCTCTTTGCATCATGGTTGATGTGGTTCAATGTTATTTGCTCAATACACAGTTCTCGTAGTTCATTGGCCAGTGCCAGTATTCTCTTCAAGCGTATCCCTAGACACGTGTTTCTAGATTCCTCTTTCATCAGTAGGGAAAGTATTCATAGGTTGCTAGACGTGCTGCCGCAATTTTCCAAGGAATAGTGCCACTCTCAGCAAGCAAGTGCCCCTGAGCTCGTCAGCTCGCGGCTCACGAGAGCCATTTTAAACAACCAACAAAGGGGGTTGGAGCACATCGCTGACACGTCACAGCTGAATTACCTCTTTGCATCATGGTTGATGTGGTTCAGTGTTATTCGCTCAATACACAGTTCTCGTAGTTCATTGGCCAGTGCCAGAATTCTCTTCAAGCGTATCCCTAGACACGTGTTTCTAGATTCCTCTTTCATCAGTAGGGAAAGTATTCATAGGTTGCTAGACGCGCTGCCGCAATTTTCTCAGGATTAGTGCCACTCTCAGCAAGCAAGTGCCCCTGAGCTCGTCAGCTCGCGGCTCACGAGAGCCATTTTAAACAGTCAACAAAGGGGGTTGGAGCACATTGCTGACACGTCACAGCTGAATTACCTCTTTGTATCATGGTTGATGTGGTTCAGTGTTATTCGCTCAATACACAGTTCTCGTAGTTCATTGGCCAGTGCCAGTATTCTCTTCAAGCGTATCCCTAGACACGTGTTTCTAGATTCCTCTTTCATCAGTAGGGAAAGTATTCATAGGTTGCTAGACGTGCTGCCGCAATTTTCTCAGGAATAGTGCCACTCTCAGCAAGCAAGTGCCCCTGAGCTCGTCAGCTCGCGGCTCACGAGAGCCATTTTAAACAACCAACAAAGGGGGTTGGAGCACATCGCTGACACGTCACAGCGGAATTACCTGTTTGCATCATGGTTGATGTAGTTCAGTGTTATTCGCTCATTACACAGTTCTCGTAGTTCATTGGCCAGTGCCAGTATTCTCTTCAAGTGTATCCCTAGACACGTGTTTCTAGATTCCTCTTTCATCAGTAGGGAAAGTATTCATAGGTTGCTAGACTTGCTGCCGCAATTTTCTCAGGAATAGTGCCACTCTCAGCAAGCAAGTTCCCCATAGCTCGTCAGCTCGCGTCTCACGAGAGCCATTTTAAACAGTCAACAAAGGGGGTTGGAGCACATCGCTGACACGTCACAGCTGAATTACCTCTTTGCATCATGGTTGATGTGGTTCAGTGTTATTCGCTCAATACACAGTTCTCGTAGTTCATTGGCCAGTGCCAGTATTCTCTTCAAGCGTATCCCTAGACACGTGTTTCTAGATTCCTCTTTCATCAGTAGGGAAAGTATTCATAGGTTGCTAGACGTGCTGCCGCAATTTTCTCAGGAATAGTGCCACTCTCAGCAAGCAAGTGCCCCTGAGCTCGTCAGCTCGCGGCTCACGAGAGCCATTTTAAACAGTCAACAAAGGGGGTTGGAGCACATCGCTGACACGTCACAGCTGAATTACCTCTTTGCATCATGGTTGATGTGGTTCAGTGTTATTCGCTCAATACACAGTTCTCGTAGTTCATTGGCCAGTGCCAGTATTCTCTTCAAGCGTATCCCTAGACACGTGTTTATAGATTCCTGTTTCATCAGTAGGGAAAGTATTCATAGGTTGCTAGACGTGTTGCCACAATTTTCTCAGGAATAGTGCCACTCTCAGCAACCAGGTGCCCCTGAGCTCGTCAGCTCGCGGCTCACGAGAGCCATTTTAAACAGTCAACAAAGGGGGTTGGAGCACATCGCTGACACGTCACAGCTGAATTACCTCTTTGCATCATGGTTGATGTGGTTCAATGTTATTCGCTCAATACACAGTTCTCGTAGTTCATTGGCCAGTGCCAGTATTCTCTTCAAGCGTATCCCTAGACACGTGTTTCTAGATTCCTCTTTCATCAGTAGGGAAAGTATTCATAGGTTGCTAGACGTGCTGCCGCAATTTTCTCAGGAATAGTGCCACTCTCAGCAAGCAAGTGCCCCTGAGCTCGTCAGCTCGCGGCTCACGAGAGCCATTTTAAACAACCAACAAAGGGGGTTGGAGCACATCGCTGACACGTCACAGCTGAATTACCTCTTTGCATCATGGTTGATGTGGTTCAGTGTTATTCGCTCAATACACAGTTCTCGTAGTTCATTGGCCAGTGCCAGAATTCTCTTCAAGCGTATCCCTAGACACGTGTTTCTAGATTCCTCTTTCATCAGTAGGGAAAGTATTCATAGGTTGCTAGACGCGCTGCCGCAATTTTCTCAGGATTAGTGCCACTCTCAGCAAGCAAGTGCCCCTGAGCTCATCAGCTCGCGGCTCACGAGAGCCATTTTAAACAGTCAACAAAGGGGGTTGGAGCACATCGCTGACACGTCACAGCTGAATTACCTCTTTGCATCATGGTTGATGTGGTTCAGTGTTATTCGCTCAATACACAGTTCTCGTAGTTCATTGGCCAGTGCCAGTATTCTCTTCAAGCGTATCCCTAGACACGTGTTTCTAGATTCCTCTTTCATCAGTAGGGAAAGTATTCATAGGTTGCTAGACGTGCTGCCGCAATTTTCTCAGGAATAGTGCCACTCTCAGCAAGCAAGTGCCCCTGAGCTCGTCAGCTCGCGGCTCACGAGAGCCATTTTAAACAACCAACAAAGGGGATTGGAGCACATCGCTGACACGTCACAGCGGAATTACCTGTTTGCATCATGGTTGATGTGGTTCAGTGTTATTCGCTCAATACCCAGTTCTCGTAGTTCATTGGCCAGTGCCAGTATTCTCTTCAAGCGTATCCCTAGACACGTGTTTCTAGATTCCTCTGTCATCAGTAGGGAAAGTATTCATAGGTTGCTAGACGTGCTGCCGCAATTTTCTCAGGAATAGTGCCACTCTCAGCAAGCAAGTGCCCCTGAGCTCGTCAACTCGCGGCTCACGAGAGCCATTTTAAACAGTCAACAAAGGGGGTTGGAGCACATCGCTGACACGTCACAGCTGAATTACCTCTTTGCATCATGGTTGATGTGGTTCAATGTTATTCGCTCAATACACAGTTCTCGTAGTTCATTGGCCAGTGCCAGTATTCTCTTCAAGCGTATCCCTAGACACGTGTTTCTAGATTCCTCTTTCATCAGTAGGGAAAGTATTCATAGGTTGCTAGACGTGCTGCCGCAATTTTCTCAGGAATAGTGCCACTCTCAGCAAGCAAGTGCCCCTGAGCTCGTCAGCTCGCGGCTCACGAGAGCCATTTAAACAACCAACAAAGGGGGTTGGAGCACATCGCTGACACGTCACAGCTGAATTACCTCTTTGCATCATGGTTGATGTGGTTCAGTGTTATTCGCTCAATACACAGTTCTCGTAGTTCATTGGCCAGTGCCAGAATTCTCTTCAAGCGTATCCCTAGACACGTGTTTCTAGATTCCTCTTTCATCAGTAGGGAAAGTATTCATAGGTTGCTAGACGCGCTGCCGCAATTTTCTCAGGATTAGTGCCACTCTCAGCAAGCAAGTGCCCCTGAGCTCGTCAGCTCGCGGCTCACGAGAGCCATTTTAAACAGTCAACAAAGGGGGTTGGAGCACATCGCTGACACGTCACAGCTGAATTACCTCTTTGCATCATGGTTGATGTGGTTCAGTGTTATTCGCTCAATACACAGTTCTCGTAGTTCATTGGCCAGTGCCAGTATTCTCTTCAAGCGTATCCCTAGACACGTGTTTCTAGATTCCTCTTTCATCAGTAGGGAAAGTATTCATAGGTTGCTAGACGTGCTGCCGCAATTTTCTCAGGAATAGTGCCACTCTCAGCAAGCAAGTGCCCCTGAGCTCGTCAGCTCGCGGCTCACGAGAGCCATTTTAAACAGTCAACAAAGGGGGTTGGAGCACATCGCTGACACGTCACAGCTGAATTACCTCTTTGCATCATGGTTGATGTGGTTCAGTGTTATTCGCTCAATACACAGTTCTCGTAGTTCATTGGCCAGTGCCAGTATTCTCTTCAAGCGTATCCCTAGACACCTGTTTCTAGATTCCTCTTTCATCAGTAGGGAAAGTATTCATAGGTTGCTAGACGTGTTGCCACAATTTTCTCAGGAATAGTGCCACTCTCAGCAACCAGGTGCCCCTGAGCTCGTCAGCTCGCGGCTCACGAGAGCCATTTTAAACAGTCAACAAAGGGGGTTGGAGCACATCGCTGACACGTCACAGCTGAATTACCTCTTTGCATCATGGTTGATGTGGTTCAATGTTATTTGCTCAATACACAGTTCTCGTAGTTCATTGGCCAGTGCCAGTATTCTCTTCAAGCGTATCCCTAGACACGTGTTTCTAGATTCCTCTTTCATCAGTAGGGAAAGTATTCATAGGTTGCTAGACGTGCTGCCGCAATTTTCCAAGGAATAGTGCCACTCTCAGCAAGCAAGTGCCCCTGAGCTCGTCAGCTCGCGGCTCACGAGAGCCATTTTAAACAACCAACAAAGGGGGTTGGAGCACATCGCTGACACGTCACAGCTGAATTACCTCTTTGCATCATGGTTGATGTGGTTCAGTGTTATTCGCTCAATACACAGTTCTCGTAGTTCATTGGCCAGTGCCAGAATTCTCTTCAAGCGTATCCCTAGACACGTGTTTCTAGATTCCTCTTTCATCAGTAGGGAAAGTATTCATAGGTTGCTAGACGCGCTGCCGCAATTTTCTCAGGATTAGTGCCACTCTCAGCAAGCAAGTGCCCCTGAGCTCGTCAGCTCGCGGCTCACGAGAGCCATTTTAAACAGTCAACAAAGGGGGTTGGAGCACATTGCTGACACGTCACAGCTGAATTACCTCTTTGTATCATGGTTGATGTGGTTCAGTGTTATTCGCTCAATACACAGTTCTCGTAGTTCATTGGCCAGTGCCAGTATTCTCTTCAAGCGTATCCCTAGACACGTGTTTCTAGATTCCTCTTTCATCAGTAGGGAAAGTATTCATAGGTTGCTAGACGTGCTGCCGCAATTTTCTCAGGAATAGTGCCACTCTCAGCAAGCAAGTGCCCCTGAGCTCGTCAGCTCGCGGCTCACGAGAGCCATTTTAAACAACCAACAAAGGGGGTTGGAGCACATCGCTGACACGTCACAGCGGAATTACCTGTTTGCATCATGGTTGATGTAGTTCAGTGTTATTCGCTCATTACACAGTTCTCGTAGTTCATTGGCCAGTGCCAGTATTCTCTTCAAGTGTATCCCTAGACACGTGTTTCTAGATTCCTCTTTCATCAGTAGGGAAAGTATTCATAGGTTGCTAGACTTGCTGCCGCAATTTTCTCAGGAATAGTGCCACTCTCAGCAAGCAAGTGCCCCTGAGCTCGTCAGCTCGCGGCTCACGAGAGCCATTTTAAACAGTCAACAAAGGGGGTTGGAGCACATCGCTGACACGTCACAGCTGAATTACCTCTTTGCATCATGGTTGATGTGGTTCAGTGTTATTCGCTCAATACACAGTTCTCGTAGTTCATTGGCCAGTGCCAGTATTCTCTTCAAGCGTATCCCTAGACACGTGTTTCTAGATTCCTCTTTCATCAGTAGGGAAAGTATTCATAGGTTGCTAGACGTGCTGCCGCAATTTTCTCAGGAATAGTGCCACTCTCAGCAAGCAAGTGCCCCTGAGCTCGTCAGCTCGCGGCTCACGAGAGCCATTTTAAACAGTCAACAAAGGGGGTTGGAGCACATCGCTGACACGTCACAGCTGAATTACCTCTTTGCATCATGGTTGATGTGGTTCAGTGTTATTCGCTCAATACACAGTTCTCGTAGTTCATTGGCCAGTGCCAGTATTCTCTTCAAGCGTATCCCTAGACACCTGTTTCTAGATTCCTCTTTCATCAGTAGGGAAAGTATTCATAGGTTGCTAGACGTGTTGCCACAATTTTCTCAGGAATAGTGCCACTCTCAGCAACCAGATGCCCCTGAGCTCGTCAGCTCGCGGCTCACGAGAGCCATTTTAAACAGTCAACAAAGGGGGTTGGAGCACATCGCTGACACGTCACAGCTGAATTACCTCTTTGCATCATGGTTGATGTGGTTCAATGTTATTTGCTCAATACACAGTTCTCGTAGTTCATTGGCCAGTGCCAGTATTCTCTTCAAGCGTATCCCTAGACACGTGTTTCTAGATTCCTCTTTCATCAGTAGGGAAAGTATTCATAGGTTGCTAGACGTGCTGCCGCAATTTTCCAAGGAATAGTGCCACTCTCAGCAAGCAAGTGCCCCTGAGCTCGTCAGCTCGCGGCTCACGAGAGCCATTTTAAACAACCAACAAAGGGGGTTGGAGCACATCGCTGACACGTCACAGCTGAATTACCTCTTTGCATCATGGTTGATGTGGTTCAGTGTTATTCGCTCAATACACAGTTCTCGTAGTTCATTGGCCAGTGCCAGAATTCTCTTCAAGCGTATCCCTAGACACGTGTTTCTAGATTCCTCTTTCATCAGTAGGGAAAGTATTCATAGGTTGCTAGACGCGCTGCCGCAATTTTCTCAGGATTAGTGCCACTCTCAGCAAGCAAGTGCCCCTGAGCTCGTCAGCTCGCGGCTCACGAGAGCCATTTTAAACAGTCAACAAAGGGGGTTGGAGCACATTGCTGACACGTCACAGCTGAATTACCTCTTTGTATCATGGTTGATGTGGTTCAGTGTTATTCGCTCAATACACAGTTCTCGTAGTTCATTGGCCAGTGCCAGTATTCTCTTCAAGCGTATCCCTAGACACGTGTTTCTAGATTCCTCTTTCATCAGTAGGGAAAGTATTCATAGGTTGCTAGACGTGCTGCCGCAATTTTCTCAGGAATAGTGCCACTCTCAGCAAGCAAGTGCCCCTGAGCTCGTCAGCTCGCGGCTCACGAGAGCCATTTTAAACAACCAACAAAGGGGGTTGGAGCACATCGCTGACACGTCACAGCGGAATTACCTGTTTGCATCATGGTTGATGTAGTTCAGTGTTATTCGCTCATTACACAGTTCTCGTAGTTCATTGGCCAGTGCCAGTATTCTCTTCAAGTGTATCCCTAGACACGTGTTTCTAGATTCCTCTTTCATCAGTAGGGAAAGTATTCATAGGTTGCTAGACTTGCTGCCGCAATTTTCTCAGGAATAGTGCCACTCTCAGCAAGCAAGTTCCCCATAGCTCGTCAGCTCGCGTCTCACGAGAGCCATTTTAAACAGTCAACAAAGGGGGTTGGAGCACATCGCTGACACGTCACAGCTGAATTACCTCTTTGCATCATGGTTGATGTGGTTCAGTGTTATTCGCTCAATACACAGTTCTCGTAGTTCATTGGCCAGTGCCAGTATTCTCTTCAAGCGTATCCCTAGACACGTGTTTCTAGATTCCTCTTTCATCAGTAGGGAAAGTATTCATAGGTTGCTAGACGTGCTGCCGCAATTTTCTCAGGAATAGTGCCACTCTCAGCAAGCAAGTGCCCCTGAGCTCGTCAGCTCGCGGCTCACGAGAGCCATTTTAAACAGTCAACAAAGGGGGTTGGAGCACATCGCTGACACGTCACAGCTGAATTACCTCTTTGCATCATGGTTGATGTGGTTCAGTGTTATTCGCTCAATACACAGTTCTCGTAGTTCATTGGCCAGTGCCAGTATTCTCTTCAAGCGTATCCCTAGACACGTGTTTATAGATTCCTGTTTCATCAGTAGGGAAAGTATTCATAGGTTGCTAGACGTGTTGCCACAATTTTCTCAGGAATAGTGCCACTCTCAGCAACCAGGTGCCCCTGAGCTCGTCAGCTCGCGGCTCACGAGAGCCATTTTAAACAGTCAACAAAGGGGGTTGGAGCACATCGCTGACACGTCACAGCTGAATTACCTCTTTGCATCATGGTTGATGTGGTTCAATGTTATTCGCTCAATACACAGTTCTCGTAGTTCATTGGCCAGTGCCAGTATTCTCTTCAAGCGTATCCCTAGACACGTGTTTCTAGATTCCTCTTTCATCAGTAGGGAAAGTATTCATAGGTTGCTAGACGTGCTGCCGCAGTTTTCTCAGGAATAGTGCCACTCTCAGCAAGCAAGTGCCCCTGAGCTCGTCAGCTCGCGGCTCACGAGAGCCATTTTAAACAACCAACAAAGGGGGTTGGAGCACATCGCTGACACGTCACAGCTGAATTACCTCTTTGCATCATGGTTGATGTGGTTCAGTGTTATTCGCTCAATACACAGTTCTCGTAGTTCATTGGCCAGTGCCAGAATTCTCTTCAAGCGTATCCCTAGACACGTGTTTCTAGATTCCTCTTTCATCAGTAGGGAAAGTATTCATAGGTTGCTAGACGCGCTGCCGCAATTTTCTCAGGATTAGTGCCACTCTCAGCAAGCAAGTGCCCCTGAGCTCATCAGCTCGCGGCTCACGAGAGCCATTTTAAACAGTCAACAAAGGGGGTTGGAGCACATCGCTGACACGTCACAGCTGAATTACCTCTTTGCATCATGGTTGATGTGGTTCAGTGTTATTCGCTCAATACACAGTTCTCGTAGTTCATTGGCCAGTGCCAGTATTCTCTTCAAGCGTATCCCTAGACACGTGTTTCTAGATTCCTCTTTCATCAGTAGGGAAAGTATTCATAGGTTGCTAGACGTGCTGCCGCAATTTTCTCAGGAATAGTGCCACTCTCAGCAAGCAAGTGCCCCTGAGCTCGTCAGCTCGCGGCTCACGAGAGCCATTTTAAACAACCAACAAAGGGGATTGGAGCACATCGCTGACACGTCACAGCGGAATTACCTGTTTGCATCATGGTTGATGTGGTTCAGTGTTATTCGCTCAATACCCAGTTCTCGTAGTTCATTGGCCAGTGCCAGTATTCTCTTCAAGCGTATCCCTAGACACGTGTTTCTAGATTCCTCTGTCATCAGTAGGGAAAGTATTCATAGGTTGCTAGACGTGCTGCCGCAATTTTCTCAGGAATAGTGCCACTCTCAGCAAGCAAGTGCCCCTGAGCTCGTCAACTCGCGGCTCACGAGAGCCATTTTAAACAGTCAACAAAGGGGGTTGGAGCACATCGCTGACACGTCACAGCTGAATTACCTCTTTGCATCATGGTTGATGTGGTTCAATGTTATTCGCTCAATACACAGTTCTCGTAGTTCATTGGCCAGTGCCAGTATTCTCTTCAAGCGTATCCCTAGACACGTGTTTCTAGATTCCTCTTTCATCAGTAGGGAAAGTATTCATAGGTTGCTAGACGTGCTGCCGCAATTTTCTCAGGAATAGTGCCACTCTCAGCAAGCAAGTGCCCCTGAGCTCGTCAGCTCGCGGCTCACGAGAGCCATTTAAACAACCAACAAAGGGGGTTGGAGCACATCGCTGACACGTCACAGCTGAATTACCTCTTTGCATCATGGTTGATGTGGTTCAGTGTTATTCGCTCAATACACAGTTCTCGTAGTTCATTGGCCAGTGCCAGAATTCTCTTCAAGCGTATCCCTAGACACGTGTTTCTAGATTCCTCTTTCATCAGTAGGGAAAGTATTCATAGGTTGCTAGACGCGCTGCCGCAATTTTCTCAGGATTAGTGCCACTCTCAGCAAGCAAGTGCCCCTGAGCTCGTCAGCTCGCGGCTCACGAGAGCCATTTTAAACAGTCAACAAAGGGGGTTGGAGCACATCGCTGACACGTCACAGCTGAATTACCTCTTTGCATCATGGTTGATGTGGTTCAGTGTTATTCGCTCAATACACAGTTCTCGTAGTTCATTGGCCAGTGCCAGTATTCTCTTCAAGCCTATCCCTAGACACGTGTTTCTAGATTCCTCTTTCATCAGTAGGGAAAGTATTCATAGGTTGCTAGACGTGCTGCCGCAATTTTCTCAGGAATAGTGCCACTCTCAGCAAGCAAGTGCCCCTGAGCTCGTCAGCTCGCGGCTCACGAGAGCCATTTTAAACAGTCAACAAAGGGGGTTGGAGCACATCGCTGACACGTCACAGCTGAATTACCTCTTTGCATCATGGTTGATGTGGTTCAGTGTTATTCGCTCAATACACAGTTCTCGTAGTTCATTGGCCAGTGCCAGTATTCTCTTCAAGCGTATCCCTAGACACCTGTTTCTAGATTCCTCTTTCATCAGTAGGGAAAGTATTCATAGGTTGCTAGACGTGTTGCCACAATTTTCTCAGGAATAGTGCCACTCTCAGCAACCAGGTGCCCCTGAGCTCGTCAGTTCGCGGCTCACGAGAGCCATTTTAAACAGTCAACAAAGGGGGTTGGAGCACATCGCTGACACGTCACAGCTGAATTACCTCTTTGCATCATGGTTGATGTGGTTCAATGTTATTTGCTCAATACACAGTTCTCGTAGTTCATTGGCCAGTGCCAGTATTCTCTTCAAGCGTATCCCTAGACACGTGTTTCTAGATTCCTCTTTCATCAGTAGGGAAAGTATTCATAGGTTGCTAGACGTGCTGCCGCAATTTTCCAAGGAATAGTGCCACTCTCAGCAAGCAAGTGCCCCTGAGCTCGTCAGCTCGCGGCTCACGAGAGCCATTTTAAACAACCAACAAAGGGGGTTGGAGCACATCGCTGACACGTCACAGCTGAATTACCTCTTTGCATCATGGTTGATGTGGTTCAGTGTTATTCGCTCAATACACAGTTCTCGTAGTTCATTGGCCAGTGCCAGAATTCTCTTCAAGCGTATCCCTAGACACGTGTTTCTAGATTCCTCTTTCATCAGTAGGGAAAGTATTCATAGGTTGCTAGACGCGCTGCCGCAATTTTCTCAGGATTAGTGCCACTCTCAGCAAGCAAGTGCCCCTGAGCTCGTCAGCTCGCGGCTCACGAGAGCCATTTTAAACAGTCAACAAAGGGGGTTGGAGCACATTGCTGACACGTCACAGCTGAATTACCTCTTTGTATCATGGTTGATGTGGTTCAGTGTTATTCGCTCAATACACAGTTCTCGTAGTTCATTGGCCAGTGCCAGTATTCTCTTCAAGCGTATCCCTAGACACGTGTTTCTAGATTCCTCTTTCATCAGTAGGGAAAGTATTCATAGGTTGCTAGACGTGCTGCCGCAATTTTCTCAGGAATAGTGCCACTCTCAGCAAGCAAGTGCCCCTGAGCTCGTCAGCTCGCGGCTCACGAGAGCCATTTTAAACAGTCAACAAAGGGGGTTGGAGCACATCGCTGACACGTCACAGCTGAATTACCTCTTTGCATCATGGTTGATGTGGTTCAGTGTTATTCGCTCAATATACAGTTCTCGTAGTTCATTGGCCAGTGCCAGTATTCTCTTCAAGCGTATCCCTAGACACGTGTTTCTAGATTCCTCTTTCATCAGTAGGGAAAGTATTCATAGGTTGCTAGACGTGCTGCCGCAATTTTCTCAGGAATAGTGCCACTCTCAGCAAGCAAGTGCCCCTGAGCTTGTCAGCTCGCGGCTCACGAGAGCCATTTTAAACAGTCAACAAAGGGGGTTGGAGCACATCGCTGACACGTCACAGCTGAATTAAGTTTTTGCTTCATGGTTGATGTAGTTCAGTGTTATTCGCTCATTACACAGTTCTCGTAGTTCATTGGCCAGTGCCAGTATTCTCTTCAAGTGTATCCCTAGACACGTGTTTCTAGATTCCTCTTTCATCAGTAGGGAAAGTATTCATAGGTTGCTAGACTTGCTGCCGCAATTTTCTCAGGAATAGTGCCACTCTCAGCAAGCAAGTTCCCCTGAGCTCGTCAGCTCGCGTCTCACGAGAGCCATTTTAAACAGTCAACAAAGGGGGTTGGAGCACATCGCTGACACGTCACAGCTGAATTACCTCTTTGCATCATGGTTGATGTGGTTCAGTGTTATTCGCTCAATACACAGTTCTCGTAGTTCATTGGCCAGTGCCAGTATTCTCTTCAAGCGTATCCCTAGACACGTGTTTCTAGATTCCTCTTTCATCAGTAGGGAAAGTATTCATAGGTTGCTAGACGTGCTGCCGCAATTTTCTCAGGAATAGTGCCACTCTCAGCAAGCAAGTGCCCCTGAGCTCGTCAGCTCGCGGCTCACGAGAGCCATTTTAAACAGTCAACAAAGGGGGTTGGAGCACATCGCTGACACGTCACAGCTGAATTACCTCTTTGCATCATGGTTGATGTGGTTCAGTGTTATTCGCTCAATACACAGTTCTCGTAGTTCATTGGCCAGTGCCAGTATTCTCTTCAAGCGTATCCCTAGACACGTGTTTCTAGATTCCTCTTTCATCAGTAGGGAAAGTATTCATAGGTTGCTAGACGTGCTGGCACAATTTTCTCAGGAATAGTGCCACTCTTAGCAACCAGGTGCCCCTGAGCTCGTCAGCTCGCGGCTCACGAGAGCCATTTTAAACAGTCAACAAAGGGGGTTGGAGCACATCGCTGACACGTCACAGCTGAATTACCTCTTTGCATCATGGTTGATGTGGTTCAATGTTATTCGCTCAATACACAGTTCTCGTAGTTCATTGGCCAGTGCCAGTATTCTCTTCAAGCGTATCCCTAGACACGTGTTTCTAGATTCCTCTTTCATCAGTAGGGAAAGTATTCATAGGTTGCTAGACGTGCTGCCGCAATTTTCTCAGGAATAGTGCCACTCTCAGCAAGCAAGTGCCCCTGAGCTCGTCAGCTCGCGGCTCACGAGAGCCATTTAAACAACCAACAAAGGGGGTTGGAGCACATCGCTGACACGTCACAGCTGAATTACCTCTTTGCATCATGGTTGATGTGGTTCAGTGTTATTCGCTCAATACACAGTTCTCGTAGTTCATTGGCCAGTGCCAGTATTCTCTTCAAGCGTATCCCTAGACACCTGTTTCTAGATTCCTCTTTCATCAGTAGGGAAAGTATTCATAGGTTGCTAGACGTGCTGCCGCAATTTTCCAAGGAATAGTGCCACTCTCAGCAAGCAAGTGCCCCTGAGCTCGTCAGCTCGCGGCTCACGAGAGCCATTTTAAACAACCAACAAAGGGGGTTGGAGCACATCGCTGACACGTCACAGCTGAATTACCTCTTTGCATCATGGTTGATGTGGTTCAGTGTTATTCGCTCAATACACAGTTCTCGTAGTTCATTGGCCAGTGCCAGAATTCTCTTCAAGCGTATCCCTAGACACGTGTTTCTAGATTCCTCTTTCATCAGTAGGGAAAGTATTCATAGGTTGCTAGACGCGCTGCCGCAATTTTCTCAGGATTAGTGCCACTCTCAGCAAGCAAGTGCCCCTGAGCTCGTCAGCTCGCGGCTCACGAGAGCCATTTTAAACAGTCAACAAAGGGGGTTGGAGCACATTGCTGACACGTCACAGCTGAATTACCTCTTTGTATCATGGTTGATGTGGTTCAGTGTTATTCGCTCAATACACAGTTCTCGTAGTTCATTGGCCAGTGCCAGTATTCTCTTCAAGCGTATCCCTAGACACGTGTTTCTAGATTCCTCTTTCATCAGTAGGGAAAGTATTCATAGGTTGCTAGACGTGCTGCCGCAATTTTCTCAGGAATAGTGCCACTCTCAGCAAGCAAGTGCCCCTGAGCTCGTCAGCTCGCGGCTCACGAGAGCCATTTTAAACAGTCAACAAAGGGGGTTGGAGCACATCGCTGACACGTCACAGCTGAATTACCTCTTTGCATCATGGTTGATGTGGTTCAGTGTTATTCGCTCAATATACAGTTCTCGTAGTTCATTGGCCAGTGCCAGTATTCTCTTCAAGCGTATCCCTAGACACGTGTTTCTAGATTCCTCTTTCATCAGTAGGGAAAGTATTCATAGGTTGCTAGACGTGCTGCCGCAATTTTCTCAGGAATAGTGCCACTCTCAGCAAGCAAGTGCCCCTGAGCTCGTCAGCTCGCGGCTCACGAGAGCCATTTTAAACAACCAACAAAGGGGATTGGAGCACATCGCTGACACGTCACAGCGGAATTACCTGTTTGCATCATGGTTGATGTGGTTCAGTGTTATTCGCTCAATACCCAGTTCTCGTAGTTCATTGGCCAGTGCCAGTATTCTCTTCAAGCGTATCCCTAGACACGTGTTTCTAGATTCCTCTGTCATCAGTAGGGAAAGTATTCATAGGTTGCTAGACGTGCTGCCGCAATTTTCTCAGGAATAGTGCCACTCTCAGCAAGCAAGTGCCCCTGAGCTCGTCAACTCGCGGCTCACGAGAGCCATTTTAAACAGTCAACAAAGGGGGTTGGAGCACATCGCTGACACGTCACAGCTGAATTACCTCTTTGCATCATGGTTGATGTGGTTCAATGTTATTCGCTCAATACACAGTTCTCGTAGTTCATTGGCCAGTGCCAGTATTCTCTTCAAGCGTATCCCTAGACACGTGTTTCTAGATTCCTCTTTCATCAGTAGGGAAAGTATTCATAGGTTGCTAGACGTGCTGCCGCAATTTTCTCAGGAATAGTGCCACTCTCAGCAAGCAAGTGCCCCTGAGCTCGTCAGCTCGCGGCTCACGAGAGCCATTTAAACAACCAACAAAGGGGGTTGGAGCACATCGCTGACACGTCACAGCTGAATTACCTCTTTGCATCATGGTTGATGTGGTTCAGTGTTATTCGCTCAATACACAGTTCTCGTAGTTCATTGGCCAGTGCCAGAATTCTCTTCAAGCGTATCCCTAGACACGTGTTTCTAGATTCCTCTTTCATCAGTAGGGAAAGTATTCATAGGTTGCTAGACGCGCTGCCGCAATTTTCTCAGGATTAGTGCCACTCTCAGCAAGCAAGTGCCCCTGAGCTCGTCAGCTCGCGGCTCACGAGAGCCATTTTAAACAGTCAACAAAGGGGGTTGGAGCACATCGCTGACACGTCACAGCTGAATTACCTCTTTGCATCATGGTTGATGTGGTTCAGTGTTATTCGCTCAATACACAGTTCTCGTAGTTCATTGGCCAGTGCCAGTATTCTCTTCAAGCGTATCCCTAGACACGTGTTTCTAGATTCCTCTTTCATCAGTAGGGAAAGTATTCATAGGTTGCTAGACGTGCTGCCGCAATTTTCTCAGGAATAGTGCCACTCTCAGCAAGCAAGTGCCCCTGAGCTTGTCAGCTCGCGGCTCACGAGAGCCATTTTAAACAGTCAACAAAGGGGGTTGGAGCACATCGCTGACACGTCACAGCTGAATTACCTCTTTGCATCATGGTTGATGTGGTTCAGTGTTATTCGCTCAATACACAGTTCTCGTAGTTCATTGGCCAGTGCCAGTATTCTCTTCAAGCGTATCCCTAGACACCTGTTTCTAGATTCCTCTTTCATCAGTAGGGAAAGTATTCATAGGTTGCTAGACGTGTTGCCACAATTTTCTCAGGAATAGTGCCACTCTCAGCAACCAGGTGCCCCTGAGCTCGTCAGTTCGCGGCTCACGAGAGCCATTTTAAACAGTCAACAAAGGGGGTTGGAGCACATCGCTGACACGTCACAGCTGAATTACCTCTTTGCATCATGGTTGATGTGGTTCAATGTTATTTGCTCAATACACAGTTCTCGTAGTTCATTGGCCAGTGCCAGTATTCTCTTCAAGCGTATCCCTAGACACGTGTTTCTAGTTTCCTCTTTCATCAGTAGGGAAAGTATTCATAGGTTGCTAGACGTGCTGCCGCAATTTTCCAAGGAATAGTGCCACTCTCAGCAAGCAAGTGCCCCTGAGCTCGTCAGCTCGCGGCTCACGAGAGCCATTTTAAACAACCAACAAAGGGGGTTGGAGCACATCGCTGACACGTCACAGCTGAATTACCTCTTTGCATCATGGTTGATGTGGTTCAGTGTTATTCGCTCAATACACAGTTCTCGTAGTTCATTGGCCAGTGCCAGAATTCTCTTCAAGCGTATCCCTAGACACGTGTTTCTAGATTCCTCTTTCATCAGTAGGGAAAGTATTCATAGGTTGCTAGACGCGCTGCCGCAATTTTCTCAGGATTAGTGCCACTCTCAGCAAGCAAGTGCCCCTGAGCTCGTCAGCTCGCGGCTCACGAGAGCCATTTTAAACAGTCAACAAAGGGGGTTGGAGCACATTGCTGACACGTCACAGCTGAATTACCTCTTTGTATCATGGTTGATGTGGTTCAGTGTTATTCGCTCAATACACAGTTCTCGTAGTTCATTGGCCAGTGCCAGTATTCTCTTCAAGCGTATCCCTAGACACGTGTTTCTAGATTCCTCTTTCATCAGTAGGGAAAGTATTCATAGGTTGCTAGACGTGCTGCCGCAATTTTCTCAGGAATAGTGCCACTCTCAGCAAGCAAGTGCCCCTGAGCTCGTCAGCTCGCGGCTCACGAGAGCCATTTTAAACAGTCAACAAAGGGGGTTGGAGCACATCGCTGACACGTCACAGCTGAATTACCTCTTTGCATCATGGTTGATGTGGTTCAGTGTTATTCGCTCAATATACAGTTCTCGTAGTTCATTGGCCAGTGCCAGTATTCTCTTCAAGCGTATCCCTAGACACGTGTTTCTAGATTCCTCTTTCATCAGTAGGGAAAGTATTCATAGGTTGCTAGACGTGCTGCCGCAATTTTCTCAGGAATAGTGCCACTCTCAGCAAGCAAGTGCCCCTGAGCTTGTCAGCTCGCGGCTCACGAGAGCCATTTTAAACAGTCAACAAAGGGGGTTGGAGCACATCGCTGACACGTCACAGCTGAATTAAGTTTTTGCTTCATGGTTGATGTAGTTCAGTGTTATTCGCTCATTACACAGTTCTCGTAGTTCATTGGCCAGTGCCAGTATTCTCTTCAAGTGTATCCCTAGACACGTGTTTCTAGATTCCTCTTTCATCAGTAGGGAAAGTATTCATAGGTTGCTAGACTTGCTGCCGCAATTTTCTCAGGAATAGTGCCACTCTCAGCAAGCAAGTTCCCCTGAGCTCGTCAGCTCGCGTCTCACGAGAGCCATTTTAAACAGTCAACAAAGGGGGTTGGAGCACATCGCTGACACGTCACAGCTGAATTACCTCTTTGCATCATGGTTGATGTGGTTCAGTGTTATTCGCTCAATACACAGTTCTCGTAGTTCATTGGCCAGTGCCAGTATTCTCTTCAAGCGTATCCCTAGACACGTGTTTCTAGATTCCTCTTTCATCAGTAGGGAAAGTATTCATAGGTTGCTAGACGTGCTGCCGCAATTTTCTCAGGAATAGTGCCACTCTCAGCAAGCAAGTGCCCCTGAGCTTGTCAGCTCGCGGCTCACGAGAGCCATTTTAAACAGTCAACAAAGGGGGTTGGAGCACATCGCTGACACGTCACAGCTGAATTACCTCTTTGCATCATGGTTGATGTGGTTCAGTGTTATTCGCTCAATACACAGTTCTCGTAGTTCATTGGCCAGTGCCAGTATTCTCTTCAAGCGTATCCCTAGACACGTGTTTCTAGATTCCTCTTTCATCAGTAGGGAAAGTATTCATAGGTTGCTAGACGTGCTGGCACAATTTTCTCAGGAATAGTGCCACTCTTAGCAACCAGGTGCCCCTGAGCTCGTCAGCTCGCGGCTCACGAGAGCCATTTTAAACAGTCAACAAAGGGGGTTGGAGCACATCGCTGACACGTCACAGCTGAATTACCTCTTTGCATCATGGTTGATGTGGTTCAATGTTATTCGCTCAATACACAGTTCTCGTAGTTCATTGGCCAGTGCCAGTATTCTCTTCAAGCGTATCCCTAGACACGTGTTTCTAGATTCCTCTTTCATCAGTAGGGAAAGTATTCATAGGTTGCTAGACGTGCTGCCGCAATTTTCTCAGGAATAGTGCCACTCTCAGCAAGCAAGTGCCCCTGAGCTCGTCAGCTCGCGGCTCACGAGAGCCATTTAAACAACCAACAAAGGGGGTTGGAGCACATCGCTGACACGTCACAGCTGAATTACCTCTTTGCATCATGGTTGATGTGGTTCAGTGTTATTCGCTCAATACACAGTTCTCGTAGTTCATTGGCCAGTGCCAGTATTCTCTTCAAGCGTATCCCTAGACACCTGTTTCTAGATTCCTCTTTCATCAGTAGGGAAAGTATTCATAGGTTGCTAGACGTGCTGCCGCAATTTTCCAAGGAATAGTGCCACTCTCAGCAAGCAAGTGCCCCTGAGCTCGTCAGCTCGCGGCTCACGAGAGCCATTTTAAACAACCAACAAAGGGGGTTGGAGCACATCGCTGACACGTCACAGCTGAATTACATCTTTGCATCATGGTTGATGTGGTTCAGTGTTATTCGCTCAATACACAGTTCTCGTAGTTCATTGGCCAGTGCCAGAATTCTCTTCAAGCGTATCCCTAGACACGTGTTTCTAGATTCCTCTTTCATCAGTAGGGAAAGTATTCATAGGTTGCTAGACGCGCTGCCGCAATTTTCTCAGGATTAGTGCCACTCTCAGCAAGCAAGTGCCCCTGAGCTCGTCAGCTCGCGGCTCACGAGAGCCATTTTAAACAGTCAACAAAGGGGGTTGGAGCACATTGCTGACACGTCACAGCTGAATTACCTCTTTGTATCATGGTTGATGTGGTTCAGTGTTATTCGCTCAATACACAGTTCTCGTAGTTCATTGGCCAGTGCCAGTATTCTCTTCAAGCGTATCCCTAGACACGTGTTTCTAGATTCCTCTTTCATCAGTAGGGAAAGTATTCATAGGTTGCTAGACGTGCTGCCGCAATTTTCTCAGGAATAGTGCCACTCTCAGCAAGCAAGTGCCCCTGAGCTCGTCAGCTCGCGGCTCACGAGAGCCATTTTAAACAGTCAACAAAGGGGGTTGGAGCACATCGCTGACACGTCACAGCTGAATTACCTCTTTGCATCATGGTTGATGTGGTTCAGTGTTATTCGCTCAATATACAGTTCTCGTAGTTCATTGGCCAGTGCCAGTATTCTCTTCAAGCGTATCCCTAGACACGTGTTTCTAGATTCCTCTTTCATCAGTAGGGAAAGTATTCATAGGTTGCTAGACGTGCTGCCGCAATTTTCTCAGGAATAGTGCCACTCTCAGCAAGCAAGTGCCCCTGAGCTTGTCAGCTCGCGGCTCACGAGAGCCATTTTAAACAGTCAACAAAGGGGGTTGGAGCACATCGCTGACACGTCACAGCTGAATTAAGTTTTTGCTTCATGGTTGATGTAGTTCAGTGTTATTCGCTCATTACACAGTTCTCGTAGTTCATTGGCCAGTGCCAGTATTCTCTTCAAGTGTATCCCTAGACACGTGTTTCTAGATTCCTCTTTCATCAGTAGGGAAAGTATTCATAGGTTGCTAGACTTGCTGCCGCAATTTTCTCAGGAATAGTGCCACTCTCAGCAAGCAAGTTCCCCTGAGCTCGTCAGCTCGCGTCTCACGAGAGCCATTTTAAACAGTCAACAAAGGGGGTTGGAGCACATCGCTGACACGTCACAGCTGAATTACCTCTTTGCATCATGGTTGATGTGGTTCAGTGTTATTCGCTCAATACACAGTTCTCGTAGTTCATTGGCCAGTGCCAGTATTCTCTTCAAGCGTATCCCTAGACACGTGTTTCTAGATTCCTCTTTCATCAGTAGGGAAAGTATTCATAGGTTGCTAGACGTGCTGCCGCAATTTTCTCAGGAATAGTGCCACTCTCAGCAAGCAAGTGCCCCTGAGCTCGTCAGCTCGCGGCTCACGAGAGCCATTTTAAACAGTCAACAAAGGGGGTTGGAGCACATCGCTGACACGTCACAGCTGAATTACCTCTTTGCATCATGGTTGATGTGGTTCAGTGTTATTCGCTCAATACACAGTTCTCGTAGTTCATTGGCCAGTGCCAGTATTCTCTTCAAGCGTATCCCTAGACACGTGTTTCTAGATTCCTCTTTCATCAGTAGGGAAAGTATTCATAGGTTGCTAGACGTGCTGGCACAATTTTCTCAGGAATAGTGCCACTCTTAGCAACCAGGTGCCCCTGAGCTCGTCAGCTCGCGGCTCACGAGAGCCATTTTAAACAGTCAACAAAGGGGGTTGGAGCACATCGCTGACACGTCACAGCTGAATTACCTCTTTGCATCATGGTTGATGTGGTTCAATGTTATTCGCTCAATACACAGTTCTCGTAGTTCATTGGCCAGTGCCAGTATTCTCTTCAAGCGTATCCCTAGACAGGTGTTTCTAGATTCCTCTTTCATCAGTAGGGAAAGTATTCATAGGTTGCTAGACGTGCTGCCGCAATTTTCTCAGGAATAGTGCCACTCTCAGCAAGCAAGTGCCCCTGAGCTCGTCAGCTCGCGGCTCACGAGAGCCATTTAAACAACCAACAAAGGGGGTTGGAGCACATCGCTGACACGTCACAGCGGAATTACCTGTTTGCATCATGGTTGATGTAGTTCAGTGTTATTCGCTCATTACACAGTTCTCGTAGTTCATTGGCCAGTGCCAGTATTCTCTTCAAGTGTATCCCTAGACACGTGTTTCTAGATTCCTCTTTCATCAGTAGGGAAAGTATTCATAGGTTGCTAGACTTGCTGCCGCAATTTTCTCAGGAATAGTGCCACTCTCAGCAAGCAAGTTCCCCTGAGCTCGTCAGCTCGCGTCTCACGAGAGCCATTTTAAACAGTCAACAAAGGGGGTTGGAGCACATCGCTGACACGTCACAGCTGAATTACCTCTTTGCATCATGGTTGATGTGGTTCAGTGTTATTCGCTCAATACACAGTTCTCGTAGTTCATTGGCCAGTGCCAGTATTCTCTTCAAGCGTATCCCTAGACACGTGTTTCTAGATTCCTCTTTCATCAGTAGGGAAAGTATTCATAGGTTGCTAGACGTGTTGCCACAATTTTCTCAGGAATAGTGCCACTCTCAGCAACCAGGTGCCCCTGAGCTCGTCAGCTCGCGGCTCACGAGAGCCATTTTAAACAGTCAACAAAGGGGGTTGGAGCACATCGCTGACACGTCACAGCTGAATTACCTCTTTGCATCATGGTTGATGTGGTTCAATGTTATTCGCTCAATACACAGTTCTCGTAGTTCATTGGCCAGTGCCAGTATTCTCTTCAAGCGTATCCCTAGACACGTGTTTCTAGATTCCTCTTTCATCAGTAGGGAAAGTATTCATAGGTTGCTAGACGTGCTGCCGCAATTTTCTCAGGAATAGTGCCACTCTCAGCAAGCAAGTGCCCCTGAGCTCGTCAGCTCGCGGCTCACGAGAGCCATTTTAAACAACCAACAAAGGGGGTTGGAGCACATCGCTGACACGTCACAGCTGAATTACCTCTTTGCATCATGGTTGATGTGGTTCAGTGTTATTCGCTCAATACACAGTTCTCGTAGTTCATTGGCCAGTGCCAGAATTCTCTTCAAGCGTATCCCTAGACACGTGTTTCTAGATTCCTCTTTCATCAGTAGGGAAAGTATTCATAGGTTGCTAGACGCGCTGCCGCAATTTTCTCAGGATTAGTGCCACTCTCAGCAAGCAAGTGCCCCTGAGCTCGTCAGCTCGCGGCTCACGAGAGCCATTTTAAACAACCAACAAAGGGGGTTGGAGCACATCGCTGACACGTCACAGCGGAATTACCTGTTTGCATCATGGTTGATGTGGTTCAGTGTTATTCGCTCAATACACAGTTCTCGTAGTTCATTGGCCAGTGCCAGTATTCTCTTCAAGCGTATACCTAGACACGTGTTTCTAGATTCCTCTGTCATCAGTAGGGAAAGTATTCATAGGTTGCTAGACGTGCTGCCGCAATTTTCTCAGGAATAGTGCCACTCTCAGCAAGCAAGTGCCCCTGAGCTCGTCAACTCGCGGCTCACGAGAGCCATTTTAAACAGTCAACAAAGGGGGTTGGAGCACATCGCTGACACGTCACAGCTGAATTACCTCTTTGCATCATGGTTGATGTGGTTCAGTGTTATTCGCTCAATATACAGTTCTCGTAGTACATTGGCCAGTGCCAGTATTCTCTTCAAGCGTATCCCTAGACACGTGTTTCTAGATTCCTCTTTCATCAGTAGGGAAAGTATTCATAGGTTGCTAGACGTGCTGCCGCAATTTTCTCAGGAATAGTGCGACTCTCAGCAAGCAAGTGCCCCTGAGCTTGTCACTCGCGGCTCACGAGAGCCATTTTAAACAGTCAACAAAGGGGGTTGGAGCACATCGCTGACACGTCACAGCTGAATTAAGTTTTTGCTTCTTGGTTGATGTAGTTCAGTGTTATTCGCTCAATACACAGTTCTCGTAGTTCATTGGCCAGTGCCAGTATTCTCTTCAAGCGTATCCTCAGACACATGTTTCTAGATTCCTCTTTCATCAGTAGGGAAAGTATTCATAGGTTGCTAGACGTGCTGCCGCAATTTTCTCTGGAATAGTGCCACTCTCAGCAAGCAAGTTCCCCTGAGCTCGTCAGCTCGCGGCTCACGAGAGCCATTTTAAACAGTCAACAAAGGGGGTTGGAGCACATCGCTGACACGTCACAGCTGAATTACCTCTTTGCATCATGGTTGATGTGGTTCAGTGTTATTCGCTCAATACACAGTTCTCGTAGTTCATTGGCCAGTGCCAGTATTCTCTTCAAGTGTATCCCTAGACACGTGTTTCTAGATTCCTCTTTCATCAGTAGGGAAAGTATTCATAGGTTGCTAGACTTGCTGCCGCAATTTTCTCAGGAATAGTGCCACTCTCAGCAAGCAAGTTCCCCTGAGCTCGTCAGCTCGCGTCCTACGAGAGCCATTTTAAACAGTCAACAAAGGGGGTTGGAGCACATCGCTGACACGTCACAGCTGAATTACCTCTTTGCATCATGGTTGATGTGGTTCAGTGTTATTCGCTCAATACACAGTTCTCGTAGTTCATTGGCCAGTGCCAGTATTTTCTTCAAGCGTATCCCTAGACACGTGTTTCTAGATTCCTCTTTCATCAGTAGGGAAAGTATTCATAGGTTGCTAGACGCGCTGCCGCAATTTTCTCAGGAATAGTGCCACTCTCAGCAAGCAAGTGCCCCTGAGCTCGTCAGCTCGCGGCTCACGAGAGCCATTTTAAACAGTCAACAAAGGGGGTTGGAGCACATCGCTGACACGTCACAGCTGAATTACCTCTTTGCATCATGGTTGATGTGGTTCAGTGTTATTCGCTCAATACACAGTTCTCGTAGTTCATTGGCCAGTGCCAGTATTCTCTTCAAGCGTATCCCTAGACACGTGTTTCTAGATTCCTCTTTCATCAGTAGGGAAAGTATTCATAGGTTGCTAGACGTGCTGCCACAACTTTCTCAGGAATAGTGCCACTCTCAGCAACCAGGTGCCCCTGAGCTCGTCAGCTCGCGGCTCACGAGAGCCATTTTAAACAGTCAACAAAGGGGGTTGGAGCACATCGCTGACACGTCACAGCTGAATTACCTCTTTGCATCATGGTTGATGTGGTTCAATGTTATTCGCTCAATACACAGTTCTCGTAGTTCATTGGCCAGTGCCAGAATTCTCTTCAAGCGTATCCCTAGACACGTGTTTCTAGATTCCTCTTTCATCAGTAGGGAAAGTATTCATAGGTTGCTAGACGTGCTGCCGCAATTTTCTCAGGATTAGTGCCACTCTCAGCAAGCAAGTGCCCCTGAGCTCGTCAGCTCGCGGCTCACGAGAGACATTTTAAACAGTCAACAAAGGGGGTTGGAGCACATCGCTGACACGTCACAGCTGAATTACCTCTTTGCATCATGGTTGATGTGGTTCAGTGTTATTCGCTCAATACACAGTTCTCGTAGTTCATTGGCCAGTGCCATTATTCTCTTCAAGCGTATCCCTAGACACGTGTTTCTAGATTCCTCTTTCATCAGTAGGGAAAGTATTCATAGGTTGCTAGACGTGCTGCCGCAATTTTCTCAGGAATAGTGCCACTCTCAGCAAGCAAGTGCCCCTGAGCTCGTCAGCTCGCGGCTCACGAGAGCCATTTTAAACAACCAACAAAGGGGGTTGGAGCACATCGCTGACACGTCACAGCGGAATTACCTGTTTGCATCATGGTTGATGTGGTTCAATGTTATTCGCTCAATACACAGTTCTCGTAGTTCATTGGCCAGTGCCAGTATTCTCTTCAAGCGTATCCCTAGACACGTGTTTCTAGATTCCTCTTTCATCAGTAGGGAAAGTATTCATAGGTTGCTAGACGTGCTGCCGCAATTTTCTCAGGAATAGTGCCACTCTCAGCAAGCAAGTGCCCCTGAGCTCGTCAGCTCGCGGCTCACGAGAGCCATTTTAAACAGTCAACAAAGGGGGTTGGAGCACATCGCTGACACGTCACAGCTGAATTACCTCTTTGCATCATGGTTGATGTGGTTCAGTGTTATTCGCTCAATACACAGTTCTCGTAGTTCATTGGCCAGTGCCAGTATTCTCTTCAAGCGTATCCCTAGACACGTGTTTCTAGATTCCTCTTTCATCAGTAGGGAAAGTATTCATAGGTTGCTAGACGTGCTGCCGCAATTTTCTCAGGAATAGTGCCACTCTCAGCAAGCAAGTGCCCCTGAGCTCGTCAGCTCGCGGCTCACGAGAGCCATTTTAAACAGTCAACAAAGGGGGTTGGAGCACATCGCTGACACGTCACAGCTGAATTACCTCTTTGCATCATGGTTGATGTGGTTCAGTGTTATTCGCTCAATACACAGTTCTCGTAGTTCATTGGCCAGTGCCAGTATTCTCTTCAAGCGTATCCCTAGACACCTGTTTCTAGATTCCTCTTTCATCAGTAGGGAAAGTATTCATAGGTTGCTAGACGTGTTGCCACAATTTTCTCAGGAATAGTGCCACTCTCAGCAACCAGGTGCCCCTGAGCTCGTCAGCTCGCGGCTCACGAGAGCCATTTTAAACAGTCAACAAAGGGGGTTGGAGCACATCGCTGACACGTCACAGCTGAATTACCTCTTTGCATCATGGTTGATGTGGTTCAATGTTATTTGCTCAATACACAGTTCTCGTAGTTCATTGGCCAGTGCCAGTATTCTCTTCAAGCGTATCCCTAGACACGTGTTTCTAGATTCCTCTTTCATCAGTAGGGAAAGTATTCATAGGTTGCTAGACGTGCTGCCGCAATTTTCCAAGGAATAGTGCCACTCTCAGCAAGCAAGTGCCCCTGAGCTCGTCAGCTCGCGGCTCACGAGAGCCATTTTAAACAACCAACAAAGGGGGTTGGAGCACATCGCTGACACGTCACAGCTGAATTACCTCTTTGCATCATGGTTGATGTGGTTCAGTGTTATTCGCTCAATACACAGTTCTCGTAGTTCATTGGCCAGTGCCAGAATTCTCTTCAAGCGTATCCCTAGACACGTGTTTCTAGATTCCTCTTTCATCAGTAGGGAAAGTATTCATAGGTTGCTAGACGTGCTGCCGCAATTTTCTCAGGATTAGTGCCACTCTCAGCAAGCAAGTGCCCCTGAGCTCGTCAGCTCGCGGCTCACGAGAGCCATTTTAAACAGTCAACAAAGGGGGTTGGAGCACATTGCTGACACGTCACAGCTGAATTACCTCTTTGTATCATGGTTGATGTGGTTCAGTGTTATTCGCTCAATACACAGTTCTCGTAGTTCATTGGCCAGTGCCAGTATTCTCTTCAAGCGTATCCCTAGACACGTGTTTCTAGATTCCTCTTTCATCAGTAGGGAAAGTATTCATAGGTTGCTAGACGTGCTGCCGCAATTTTCTCAGGAATAGTGCCACTCTCAGCAAGCAAGTGCCCCTGAGCTCGTCAGCTCGCGGCTCACGAGAGCCATTTTAAACAGTCAACAAAGGGGGTTGGAGCACATCGCTGACACGTCACAGCTGAATTACCTCTTTGCATCATGGTTGATGTGGTTCAGTGTTATTCGCTCAATATACAGTTCTCGTAGTTCATTGGCCAGTGCCAGTATTCTCTTCAAGCGTATCCCTAGACACGTGTTTCTAGATTCCTCTTTCATCAGTAGGGAAAGTATTCATAGGTTGCTAGACGTGCTGCCGCAATTTTCTCAGGAATAGTGCCACTCTCAGCAAGCAAGTGCCCCTGAGCTTGTCAGCTCGCGGCTCACGAGAGCCATTTTAAACAGTCAACAAAGGGGGTTGGAGCACATCGCTGACACGTCACAGCTGAATTAAGTTTTTGCTTCATGGTTGATGTAGTTCAGTGTTATTCGCTCATTACACAGTTCTCGTAGTTCATTGGCCAGTGCCAGTATTCTCTTCAAGTGTATCCCTAGACACGTGTTTCTAGATTCCTCTTTCATCAGTAGGGAAAGTATTCATAGGTTGCTAGACTTGCTGCCGCAATTTTCTCAGGAATAGTGCCACTCTCAGCAAGCAAGTTCCCCTGAGCTCGTCAGCTCGCGTCTCACGAGAGCCATTTTAAACAGTCAACAAAGGGGGTTGGAGCACATCGCTGACACGTCACAGCTGAATTACCTCTTTGCATCATGGTTGATGTGGTTCAGTGTTATTCGCTCAATACACAGTTCTCGTAGTTCATTGGCCAGTGCCAGTATTCTCTTCAAGCGTATCCCTAGACACGTGTTTCTAGATTCCTCTTTCATCAGTAGGGAAAGTATTCATAGGTTGCTAGACGTGCTGCCGCAATTTTCTCAGGAATAGTGCCACTCTCAGCAAGCAAGTGCCCCTGAGCTCGTCAGCTCGCGGCTCACGAGAGCCATTTTAAACAGTCAACAAAGGGGGTTGGAGCACATCGCTGACACGTCACAGCTGAATTACCTCTTTGCATCATGGTTGATGTGGTTCAGTGTTATTCGCTCAATACACAGTTCTCGTAGTTCATTGGCCAGTGCCAGTATTCTCTTCAAGCGTATCCCTAGACACGTGTTTCTAGATTCCTCTTTCATCAGTAGGGAAAGTATTCATAGGTTGCTAGACGTGCTGGCACAATTTTCTCAGGAATAGTGCCACTCTTAGCAACCAGGTGCCCCTGAGCTCGTCAGCTCGCGGCTCACGAGAGCCATTTTAAACAGTCAACAAAGGGGGTTGGAGCACATCGCTGACACGTCACAGCTGAATTACCTCTTTGCATCATGGTTGATGTGGTTCAATGTTATTCGCTCAATACACAGTTCTCGTAGTTCATTGGCCAGTGCCAGTATTCTCTTCAAGCGTATCCCTAGACACGTGTTTCTAGATTCCTCTTTCATCAGTAGGGAAAGTATTCATAGGTTGCTAGACGTGCTGCCGCAATTTTCTCAGGAATAGTGCCACTCTCAGCAAGCAAGTGCCCCTGAGCTCGTCAGCTCGCGGCTCACGAGAGCCATTTAAACAACCAACAAAGGGGGTTGGAGCACATCGCTGACACGTCACAGCTGAATTACCTCTTTGCATCATGGTTGATGTGGTTCAGTGTTATTCGCTCAATACACAGTACTCGTAGTTCATTGGCCAGTGCCAGTATTCTCTTCAAGCGTATCCCTAGACACCTGTTTCTAGATTCCTCTTTCATCAGTAGGGAAAGTATTCATAGGTTGCTAGACGTGCTGCCGCAATTTTCCAAGGAATAGTGCCACTCTCAGCAAGCAAGTGCCCCTGAGCTCGTCAGCTCGCGGCTCACGAGAGCCATTTTAAACAACCAACAAAGGGGGTTGGAGCACATCGCTGACACGTCACAGCTGAATTACCTCTTTGCATCATGGTTGATGTGGTTCAGTGTTATTCGCTCAATACACAGTTCTCGTAGTTCATTGGCCAGTGCCAGAATTCTCTTCAAGCGTATCCCTAGACACGTGTTTCTAGATTCCTCTTTCATCAGTAGGGAAAGTATTCATAGGTTGCTAGACGCGCTGCCGCAATTTTCTCAGGATTAGTGCCACTCTCAGCAAGCAAGTGCCCCTGAGCTCGTCAGCTCGCGGCTCACGAGAGCCATTTTAAACAGTCAACAAAGGGGGTTGGAGCACATTGCTGACACGTCACAGCTGAATTACCTCTTTGTATCATGGTTGATGTGGTTCAGTGTTATTCGCTCAATACACAGTTCTCGTAGTTCATTGGCCAGTGCCAGTATTCTCTTCAAGCGTATCCCTAGACACGTGTTTCTAGATTCCTCTTTCATCAGTAGGGAAAGTATTCATAGGTTGCTAGACGTGCTGCCGCAATTTTCTCAGGAATAGTGCCACTCTCAGCAAGCAAGTGCCCCTGAGCTCGTCAGCTCGCGGCTCACGAGAGCCATTTTAAACAGTCAACAAAGGGGGTTGGAGCACATCGCTGACACGTCACAGCTGAATTACCTCTTTGCATCATGGTTGATGTGGTTCAGTGTTATTCGCTCAATATACAGTTCTCGTAGTTCATTGGCCAGTGCCAGTATTCTCTTCAAGCGTATCCCTAGACACGTGTTTCTAGATTCCTCTTTCATCAGTAGGGAAAGTATTCATAGGTTGCTAGACGTGCTGCCGCAATTTTCTCAGGAATAGTGCCACTCTCAGCAAGCAAGTGCCCCTGAGCTTGTCAGCTCGCGGCTCACGAGAGCCATTTTAAACAGTCAACAAAGGGGGTTGGAGCACATCGCTGACACGTCACAGCTGAATTAAGTTTTTGCTTCATGGTTGATGTAGTTCAGTGTTATTCGCTCATTACACAGTTCTCGTAGTTCATTGGCCAGTGCCAGTATTCTCTTCAAGTGTATCCCTAGACACGTGTTTCTAGATTCCTCTTTCATCAGTAGGGAAAGTATTCATAGGTTGCTAGACTTGCTGCCGCAATTTTCTCAGGAATAGTGCCACTCTCAGCAAGCAAGTTCCCCTGAGCTCGTCAGCTCGCGTCTCACGAGAGCCATTTTAAACAGTCAACAAAGGGGGTTGGAGCACATCGCTGACACGTCACAGCTGAATTACCTCTTTGCATCATGGTTGATGTGGTTCAGTGTTATTCGCTCAATACACAGTTCTCGTAGTTCATTGGCCAGTGCCAGTATTCTCTTCAAGCGTATCCCTAGACACGTGTTTCTAGATTCCTCTTTCATCAGTAGGGAAAGTATTCATAGGTTGCTAGACGTGCTGCCGCAATTTTCTCAGGAATAGTGCCACTCTCAGCAAGCAAGTGCCCCTGAGCTCGTCAGCTCGCGGCTCACGAGAGCCATTTTAAACAGTCAACAAAGGGGGTTGGAGCACATCGCTGACACGTCACAGCTGAATTACCTCTTTGCATCATGGTTGATGTGGTTCAGTGTTATTCGCTCAATACACAGTTCTCGTAGTTCATTGGCCAGTGCCAGTATTCTCTTCAAGCGTATCCCTAGACACGTGTTTCTAGATTCCTCTTTCATCAGTAGGGAAAGTATTCATAGGTTGCTAGACGTGCTGGCACAATTTTCTCAGGAATAGTGCCACTCTTAGCAACCAGGTGCCCCTGAGCTCGTCAGCTCGCGGCTCACGAGAGCCATTTTAAACAGTCAACAAAGGGGGTTGGAGCACATCGCTGACACGTCACAGCTGAATTACCTCTTTGCATCATGGTTGATGTGGTTCAATGTTATTCGCTCAATACACAGTTCTCGTAGTTCATTGGCCAGTGCCAGTATTCTCTTCAAGCGTATCCCTAGACACGTGTTTCTAGATTCCTCTTTCATCAGTAGGGAAAGTATTCATAGGTTGCTAGACGTGCTGCCGCAATTTTCTCAGGAATAGTGCCACTCTCAGCAAGCAAGTGCCCCTGAGCTCGTCAGCTCGCGGCTCACGAGAGCCATTTAAACAACCAACAAAGGGGGTTGGAGCACATCGCTGACACGTCACAGCGGAATTACCTGTTTGCATCATGGTTGATGTAGTTCAGTGTTATTCGCTCATTACACAGTTCTCGTAGTTCATTGGCCAGTGCCAGTATTCTCTTCAAGTGTATCCCTAGACACGTGTTTCTAGATTCCTCTTTCATCAGTAGGGAAAGTATTCATAGGTTGCAAGACTTGCTGCCGCAATTTTCTCAGGAATAGTGCCACTCTCAGCAAGCAAGTTCCCCTGAGCTCGTCAGCTCGCGTCTCACGAGAGCCATTTTAAACAGTCAACAAAGGGGGTTGGAGCACATCGCTGACACGTCACAGCTGAATTACCTCTTTGCATCATGGTTGATGTGGTTCAGTGTTATTCGCTCAATACACAGTTCTCGTAGTTCATTGGCCAGTGCCAGTATTCTCTTCAAGCGTATCCCTAGACACGTGTTTCTAGATTCCTCTTTCATCAGTAGGGAAAGTATTCATAGGTTGCTAGACGTGTTGCCACAATTTTCTCAGGAATAGTGCCACTCTCAGCAACCAGGTGCCCCTGAGCTCGTCAGCTCGCGGCTCACGAGAGCCATTTTAAACAGTCAACAAAGGGGGTTGGAGCACATCGCTGACACGTCACAGCTGAATTACCTCTTTGCATCATGGTTGATGTGGTTCAATGTTATTCGCTCAATACACAGTTCTCGTAGTTCATTGGCCAGTGCCAGTATTCTCTTCAAGCGTATCCCTAGACACGTGTTTCTAGATTCCTCTTTCATCAGTAGGGAAAGTATTCATAGGTTGCTAGACGTGCTGCCGCAATTTTCTCAGGAATAGTGCCACTCTCAGCAAGCAAGTGCCCCTGAGCTCGTCAGCTCGCGGCTCACGAGAGCCATTTTAAACAACCAACAAAGGGGGTTGGAGCACATCGCTGACACGTCACAGCTGAATTACCTCTTTGCATCATGGTTGATGTGGTTCAGTGTTATTCGCTCAATACACAGTTCTCGTAGTTCATTGGCCAGTGCCAGAATTCTCTTCAAGCGTATCCCTAGACACGTGTTTCTAGATTCCTCTTTCATCAGTAGGGAAAGTATTCATAGGTTGCTAGACGCGCTGCCGCAATTTTCTCAGGATTAGTGCCACTCTCAGCAAGCAAGTGCCCCTGAGCTCGTCAGCTCGCGGCTCACGAGAGCCATTTTAAACAACCAACAAAGGGGGTTGGAGCACATCGCTGACACGTCACAGCGGAATTACCTGTTTGCATCATGGTTGATGTGGTTCAGTGTTATTCGCTCAATACACAGTTCTCGTAGTTCATTGGCCAGTGCCAGTATTCTCTTCAAGCGTATCCCTAGACACGTGTTTCTAGATTCCTCTGTCATCAGTAGGGAAAGTATTCATAGGTTGCTAGACGTGCTGCCGCAATTTTCTCAGGAATAGTGCCACTCTCAGCAAGCAAGTGCCCCTGAGCTCGTCAACTCGCGGCTCACGAGAGCCATTTTAAACAGTCAACAAAGGGGGTTGGAGCACATCGCTGACACGTCACAGCTGAATTACCTCTTTGCATCATGGTTGATGTGGTTCAGTGTTATTCGCTCAATATACAGTTCTCGTAGTACATTGGCCAGTGCCAGTATTCTCTTCAAGCGTATCCCTAGACACGTGTTTCTAGATTCCTCTTTCATCAGTAGGGAAAGTATTCATAGGTTGCTAGACGTGCTGCCGCAATTTTCTCAGGAATAGTGCGACTCTCAGCAAGCAAGTGCCCCTGAGCTTGTCAGCTCGCGGCTCACGAGAGCCATTTTAAACAGTCAACAAAGGGGGTTGGAGCACATCGCTGACACGTCACAGCTGAATTAAGTTTTTGCTTCTTGGTTGATGTAGTTCAGTGTTATTCGCTCAATACACAGTTCTCGTAGTTCATTGGCCAGTGCCAGTATTCTCTTCAAGCGTATCCTCAGACACATGTTTCTAGATTCCTCTTTCATCAGTAGGGAAAGTATTCATAGGTTGCTAGACGTGCTGCCGCAATTTTCTCTGGAATAGTGCCACTCTCAGCAAGCAAGTTCCCCTGAGCTCGTCAGCTCGCGGCTCACGAGAGCCATTTTAAACAGTCAACAAAGGGGGTTGGAGCACATCGCTGACACGTCACAGCTGAATTACCTCTTTGCATCATGGTTGATGTGGTTCAGTGTTATTCGCTCAATACACAGTTCTCGTAGTTCATTGGCCAGTGCCAGTATTCTCTTCAAGTGTATCCCTAGACACGTGTTTCTAGATTCCTCTTTCATCAGTAGGGAAAGTATTCATAGGTTGCTAGACTTGCTGCCGCAATTTTCTCAGGAATAGTGCCACTCTCAGCAAGCAAGTTCCCCTGAGCTCGTCAGCTCGCGTCCTACGAGAGCCATTTTAAACAGTCAACAAAGGGGGTTGGAGCACATCGCTGACACGTCACAGCTGAATTACCTCTTTGCATCATGGTTGATGTGGTTCAGTGTTATTCGCTCAATACACAGTTCTCGTAGTTCATTGGCCAGTGCCAGTATTTTCTTCAAGCGTATCCCTAGACACGTGTTTCTAGATTCCTCTTTCATCAGTAGGGAAAGTATTCATAGGTTGCTAGACGCGCTGCCGCAATTTTCTCAGGAATAGTGCCACTCTCAGCAAGCAAGTGCCCCTGAGCTCGTCAGCTCGCGGCTCACGAGAGCCATTTTAAACAGTCAACAAAGGGGGTTGGAGCACATCGCTGACACGTCACAGCTGAATTACCTCTTTGCATCATGGTTGATGTGGTTCAGTGTTATTCGCTCAATACACAGTTCTCGTAGTTCATTGGCCAGTGCCAGTATTCTCTTCAAGCGTATCCCTAGACACGTGTTTCTAGATTCCTCTTTCATCAGTAGGGAAAGTATTCATAGGTTGCTAGACGTGCTGCCGCAATTTTCTCAGGATTAGTGCCACTCTCAGCAAGCAAGTGCCCCTGAGCTCGTCAGCTCGCGGCTCACGAGAGACATTTTAAACAGTCAACAAAGGGGGTTGGAGCACATCGCTGACACGTCACAGCTGAATTACCTCTTTGCATCATGGTTGATGTGGTTCAGTGTTATTCGCTCAATACACAGTTCTCGTAGTTCATTGGCCAGTGCCATTATTCTCTTCAAGCGTATCCCTAGACACGTGTTTCTAGATTCCTCTTTCATCAGTAGGGAAAGTATTCATAGGTTGCTAGACGTGCTGCCGCAATTTTCTCAGGAATAGTGCCACTCTCAGCAAGCAAGTGCCCCTGAGCTCGTCAGCTCGCGGCTCACGAGAGCCATTTTAAACAACCAACAAAGGGGGTTGGAGCACATCGCTGACACGTCACAGCGGAATTACCTGTTTGCATCATGGTTGATGTGGTTCAGTGTTATTCGCTCAATACACAGTTCTCGTAGTTCATTGGCCAGTGCCAGTATTCTCTTCAAGCGTATCCCTAGACACGTGTTTCTAGATTCCTCTGTCATCAGTAGGGAAAGTATTCATAGGTTGCTAGACGTGCTGCCGCAATTTTCTCAGGAATAGTGCCACTCTCAGCAAGCAAGTGCCCCTGAGCTCGTCAACTCGCGGCTCACGAGAGCCATTTTAAACAGTCATCAAAGGGGGTTGGAGCACATCGCTGACACGTCACAGCTGAATTACCTCTTTGCATCATGGTTGATGTGGTTCAGTGTTATTCGCTCAATATACAGTTCCCGTAGTTTATTGGCCAGTGCCAGTATTCTCTTCAAGCGTATCCCTAGACACGTGTTTCTAGATTCCTCTTTCATCAGTAGGGAAAGTATTCATAGGTTGCTAGACGTGCTGCCGCAATTTTCTCAGGAATAGTGCCAGTCTCAGCAAGCAAGTGCCCCTGAGCTTGTCAGCTCGCGGCTCACGAGAGCCATTTTAAACAGTCAACAAAGGGGGTTGGAGCACATCGCTGACACGTCACAGCTGAATTAAGTTTTTGCTTCATGGTTGATGTAGTTCAGTGTTATTCGCTCAATACACAGTTCTCGTAGTTCATTGGCCAGTGCCAGTATTCTCTACAAGCGTATCCTCAGACACATGTTTCTAGATTCCTCTTTCATCAGTAGGGAAAGTATTCATAGGTTGCTAGACGTGCTGCCGCAATTTTCTCAGGAATAGTGCCACTCTCAGCAAGCAAGTTCCCCTGAGCTCGTCAGCTCGCGGCTCACGAGAGCCATTTTAAACAGTCAACAAAGGGGGTTGGAGCACATCGCTGACACGTCACAGCTGAATTACCTCTTTGCATCATGGTTGATGTGGTTCAGTGTTATTTGCTCAATACACAGTTCTCGTAGTTCATTGGCCAGTGCCAGTATTCTCTTCAAGCGTATCCCTAGACACGTGTTTCTAGATTCCTCTTTCATCAGTAGGGAAAGTATTCATAGGTTTCTGGACGTGCTGCCGCAATTTTCTCAGGAATAGTGCCACTCTCAGCAAGCAAGTGCCCCTGAGCTCGTCAGCTCGCGGCTCACGGGAGCCAATTTAAACAGTCAACAAAGGGGGTTGGAGCACATCGCTGACATGTCACAGCTGAATTACCTGTTTGCATCATGGTTGATGTGGTTCAGTGTTATTCGCTCAATACACAGTTCTCGTAGTTCATTGGCCAGTGCCAGTATTCTCTTCAAGCGTATCCCTAGACACGTGTTTCTAGATTCCTCTTTCATCAGTAGGGAAAGTATTCATAGGTTGCTAGACGTGCTGCCGCAATTTTCTTAGGAATAGTGCCACTCTCAGCAAGCAAGTGCCCCTGAGCTCGTCAGCTCGCGGGTCACGAGAGCCATTTTAAACAGTCAACAAAGGGGGTTGGAGCACATCGCTGACATGTCACAGCTGAATTAACTCTTTGCATATGATTTGATTTGAGAATATATGGGCACTGGCCACGAACTTTTGAACATTTTGAGAATTTCGAACGAAAACGTAGAATACCAAACTACAATGACCATGAGGCAATGGGGCAATCAGGCATGGACATGTTCGCTGCTCTCCCCACCCCCTATGTTTTGTATTGAATGGCTCCCGTGGGCCATGAGCTGACGAGCTCTGGGAGACGCCCGTGCTCACCGAGAGTGGTAATAATCCTGAGAAGATGACGGTGGCATGTCAAGCAACCCCTGAAAATATTTTTCCCTACTGATGAAGGTATTTAACCAGAAACACGTGTCTAGGGATATGATTTGAGAATATATGGGCACTGGCCACGAACTTTTGAACATTTTGAGAATTTCGAACGAAAACGAAGAATACCAAACTACAATGACCATGAGGCAATGGGGCAATCAGGCAAGGACATGTTCGCGGCTCTCCCCACCCCCTATGTTTTGTATTGAATGGCTCCCGTGGGCCATGAGCTGACGAGCTCTGGGAGACGCCCGTGCACACAGAGAGTGGTAATAATCCTGAGAAGATGACGGTGGCATGTCAAGCAACCCCTGAAAATATTTTTTCCTACTGATGAAGGTATTTAACCAGAAACACGTGTCTAGGGATATGTTTGAGAATATATTGGCACTGGCCACGAACTTTTGAACATTTTGAGAATTTCGAACGAAAACGAAGAATACCAAACTACAATGACCATGAGGCAATGGGGCAATCAGGCAAGGACATGTTCGCGGCTCTCCCCACCCCCTATGTTTTGTATTGAATGGCTCCCGTGTGCCATGAGCTGACGAGCTCTGGGAGACGCCCGTGCACACCGAGAGTGGTAATAATCCTGAGAAGATGACGGTGGCATGTCAAGCAACCCCTGAAAATATTTTTCCCTACTGATGAAGGTATTTAACCAGAAACACGTGTCTAGGGATATGATTTGAGAATATATGGGCACTGGCCACGAACTTTTGAACATTTTGAGAATTTCGAATGAAAACGAAGAATACCAAACTACAATGACCATGAGGCAATGGGGCAATCAGGCATGGACATGTTCGCGGCTCTCCCCACCCCCTATGTTTTGTATTGAATGGCTCCCGCGGGCCATGAGCTGACGAGCTCTGGGAGACGCCCGTGCACACCGAGAGGGCAATAATCCTGAGAAGATGACGGTGGCATGTCAAGCAACCCCTGAAAATATTTTTCCCTACTGATGAAGGTATTTAACCAGAAACACGTGTCTAGGGATATGATTTGAGAATATATGGGCACTGGCCACGAACTTTTGAAAATTTTGAGAATTTCGAACGAAAACAAAGAATACCAAACTACAATGACCATGAGGCAATGGGGCAATCAGGCAAGGACATGTTCGCGGCTCTCCCCACCCCCTATGTTTCATTTAAAAGGGTGTTGGCACTGGAACTGGGGTTCACAAGGTGAGAAAATAATTCATACATTAGATTGGACCCTTTGTGTCCCCTTCCAAATTTTAACATGAATGAGTGATCAGCTGTTCCCAACTCACTGAGAGTTGCTCAGTTAACATGTATATCAAGGACCTTTTAGCACCTTAAAGTGCATCTGTAAATATCATGTCTCTGTCTATTAATTTGCATGGGACCACACGCAAATGAAGCAACATCTCATTTCCACTGTGTTGGCTTTAGCTTTTTAGCTGCACATTACTATTACAGAACTGGAGCACAAAACTCTGTGACTGCATAAATAACGACAAAGGGCTATCAAAGTAACTGAAATATCTTAAAGGCACATTTCTTTTTCGGGACCCCATGCTTAACCGGTGACTTTGCTCTCACAACTTAATAACATTCTGTATGTAAATTTATAAACACTGAGATACATTTGAAGGCTAAACAAACATGGGAAAACAGTCACACTTAGTTTGCCCATTGTCTGCCTGCTGCAACACCATGGACCAATAATTAGTCTCCAATTTTCTTTTCTTTTCACATCATCGTATTATTTTATAATAGAATATTTAAATATATAAAAACATTAAACAATAGGTATTGAAAGCAGATGACAATACGATCTAGATTTTCACCTTAGAAGAGGAAAGCTGTAGAAGAGAAGAGGATAGCACAAATCAGATGAAAACACAGACGTACAAGCCAAGGCCTTCAGCACTTTGGCACAGTATAGACCTAGCAGACAATTGAGGCTTGTGTTCTAGTTTGCTTGGTGGTCTGAGGGGTCCAGACAGAGCTGACTACTTAACCAAAACTAATCTGCCTGTAATAAGCCCTTCGGTGGAAGTAGAATTTATCTCACATAGGCAGATAGATGGCATCACCATGTTTTGATTGATTGCTAACCTCGAGGCTCTGTGCTGCTGCCTTAATGTGGTAATCCTGTTCTTGGACAAAGAAGCAATTAGCCCTTGAAAGTGGCTGCATAAGAGTGGATGTTTTGTTACAAAAATGCAGCTGCAATACCAATTACAAATGCCACCCAAAATATATATACATCCTCATTTTGCTGAGTACATAACCAAAAAAGATAGCAGGCAACATATGGAGACAATGTCTGAAGGGGGTGAACCTGAATTAGCCAATAGTTGATCAGGGCTGAAGCAAAGCCCATTTCTGTATGTTCTGTGTTGCTTGGTATGTATTGGGAGTACATCAAAGGGAACTTCCAGTCAGCTAACACTGTCTGTAGTCAGACCTAAATAGAGAGATGGAAGGCTCCCCATAAAAAGGATGAACCTACCGATGATTTTAGGCAAGGAGCCCTTTCTTGGATGAGGCCCTTGATAAATGTTTCCGATTGCACAACTAAATGAGGCCCTGCCAATAGCCAAGTGGCTCCCCATCTCTAAAAGAGGCAGGAGAAATATTTTGCATTTGCCTTTCCACTGTCAGACTCTAAATGACCCTCGTATTACTCAGGCGTGTCTTTGCCCTCATATCACCATTACATTATATTGTAAAATACATAATTAATGGTGCTATCTCATTTTGACAAAAAACACAAAAAAAGACGAGCAGTCTGACAACTTCAAGATGGTGAGTCTTCATTTTCATGAATTGCTCAAACGAGGACAATACTTCACATAACATCATAAAAGAATTTGTCAGTGGAAAAAAGAATCAAATGTCAGTATACTCCTCAAGTGGCCTAGAATTGATAGTTTGTGGAGTACCGAAAATGGTGAACAGTTTTACAACTCCTGGAAAAATATTTGAAATTGTAACAATTATTTATTCTTGGAACACAAGAGTTGGGGATTTAAGTGCTAAAGAATTCCCAGAAGTCATTGTTGAGGTTTTGCATGCTCAGTGCTTGCACTGTGTGCTTCTATTGCATTTAATATATCTTATAGGGACTTGCATCCCACCTTCACTTCTTATTGGTGCGCATGCTTGTCAGTTTACATTTCCTCATTTCTATTCCTTGTAGGCATTCTATTTGCTGTTGTTCCTTCTGTGTTTCTCTTATCAATCTCCCATGGCCCAACTACTCATTCTCTCCTGCTTTGATGGGTGGAGCTTCTTTTATTTGCTTGAGGCTGCACAATGTTTACGTTTTTCCTTTCATTATCTTCACCTGGCTGAACCCATTTAAAGTATGTTTTCTAACAACATTTTATTTTTGCTTTGTCCAATGACTGCACACATTTAAAGCATGCTTTCTGACAGCATTTTTGGGGGCTTTGTTTAAAAGTAATGGTGTCCACTCAGTATGCAGTTGTACTAATATGGCTTACATAGTGTGTGCACGAGCATGTGAGCATGTCCCCATATATGTATGCTGTGCACACTCACCAGTCCTCTTAGGGCGGAAGCATGGACCCACTTTAGTGCTCCCAACTTGTGATGCACCAGCAGCCAGCGGGAGCGCCATATCAGAGGCTGGTGCTTCTTTAGCATAGGCTTATCTTTTAAAAGGTGGGTTTGTACCTCCCTGCTAACAGACCCATCAGGGAGACTTTGTTTTTCATTTTTCTGCCATGACTCTTGTTTGACCACCACTGAAAGACTTGTTTGTCCTGCTTAAAGACTTAACATTTGTTTCCCCAACTTTTGCCTTTCTGTGACCACTATCTCCTGTTACTCTTGTCATTTTAAGAGTTTCAGAATATATTTCTCCACCTTTATCCCACACATTCTCCTCCACACATTTCTGTCATATCCTTGCTTGCTTTCACTTTTCACCACTCATGCCTGGACAAGAGGTCCTCTGTCTAGAAATGACTGGATGTGTGTGGAGAAGAGCATGTGCTTTAACAAACAATTCACCCAGAGTGACCTTTGTGGTGTTGCAGCGATTCTGCTCAGGAACAGAATTATGCTTGGGACCATAGAACATAGATAGGCATGTAAGGGCTGAGTCACCAAACCACCTCAGCACCTATGAGCCAGATCTGACTAGCTACAGTATTTCACTTGCCCTCCTAAACTTAACAGAGACGCAAGTGAATTGGCACTCCAGAGAAAATCACTCTCGATCCTCTCAGGGATCACAGTAACAGGACACACCCTTTCACTCTCTCACTCATCCACAATAAAACAAGAGACATGAAGGAAGTTTAGAAAATGTATTTAAACTATTGTGTCCTAAAATGCAGTATTTTTGCCACAATTAGAAAACAAATCCACACTACAAATACTGTTAGCATGGTCTATAAATCATATACCATAAAAATCCCTGTCATGTTATAAGACCGAATATCCTAAACCTCCCTCCCTTTCTACTGAAGCTGAATGATTATATATCAAAGATCTCTGGGAGTAGTGGCAGACCCTATACCTTAGCATTCATAGATGGACATTCTACATCTCAGCTGACATAGGAGGCTTGCCCCCGAATCTTCGCTCTGTGTGTTTGCTTAAAATCTTGTGCTCAGATATATGATGAATGTGTGACATTGTTCTGCATTCTGTCCATCAATATTTTTGTTTGCATTTGTCACCTTGAGTGGGAAGGGTATGCTCATGCATGAGTCCCGTGCTCTCCATGCCACTGGAATCAAGCTATCCTGGCTGAAGAGGGGGACACCCCGAAACCGTTCCTAGGATGCTTGTTTCCAGTCCAGGGAGGACCTAGCCTGGCAGTTTGGGCTGGACTGTTCCCATTGGGCGCAGGGTCAAGACTGATTTGCATATGGCTGGGTCCAAACTGGAATGTCATGATGAGCAATAAATTAATGGATATAGGCCCAGATCTCTGTACTGGGTGAATGTATGACATTGTTCTGTATTCTGTCCATCAATAGTTCTTTTAGCAGATATATGATGAGACGTGTGCTCACAAACAGTGGCTGCGTTCTCATGTTGTGTCTAGTGCCTGGCCAGAGAGAATAACAAGGGGCAGTGTTTTCTGACCTTGTCTGTGGTGTTCAGACTAAATCCCAGGAAAAGAGCAGAAAATTAAAACATATGCAGGTTTCTGTGTGAAAAGACAGTGTGGCACAAAAGCAAGCAAGATTAAATAGTAACGTGTGCATATGACAATTTAGCCTACAACGTGCACAATTAGGCTAACATAGGGAAAACTACAATGGGCCATGGAGGAAACATGACAGTGGCATGCGCTGAAGGAGGTATCTATTGAAGGATGCTGTGTCCCAGCAGACACTGGCGTCTGCCAGAGAGAATGAGACAGTCAGTTCAGTCCCAGAGTCTCACAAAGACACCCTCCTGTCTCGTTTCTGTAAGTACTCATGCACATACACATACAGCCCCATCATATGCCCTTTTATGAGATACATCACACCATTTTTTGGGTGTAGGGGAGGAAGATTTGTGTGGTGATTTACCTTATTAAAGCCAACGGGAGCATTTTACTTGCTTGTCAGGGAGGGGGCAATGATAGGGCTTAATTTGAGGTAGGCACAGGCACACAACCCCCTTTAAACAAGGGAGAGAGTCCACCACATGCACACCCACACTCATTACTTACACAGAATTCAGATTTACAGGCCTATCTCTCACACTGGCCTGTGCCACAAAGTGAGCGATGTATAAGACACGGAGGAACATCTGCCTCAACCAGTCCCTCACAGATCTCTAACAGTGTTTAATGAATCACAAAGACACACATGAGAATGTCTCCTAACTACGTGCAAGCCATGAGTAACTTTTATCCACACTCAATGCCACTAAGTATGCAGGAACATGTAGTATTACACGTGTGGGCCTATACGTCCCAGCATGTAACACCCTACAGTGAGCCAAGACAAACTGATAGTCACCCTATTGTTTTAATATTATTATTCAACTACAATCACAAAGCACATAGGCTCCATTAAGAATGGGGTTACTAAATGTACTCCCGTTCAATTGGCTTTTCCACTGCCACTATATTATTAACCATGTCTGTGCTTCTTGCTAATGGGGCTGGTATGACTTGGCTTTCCAAACCGGTAATTTTCTTGTTAACCAGTTTTATCAAAGACACTGTGGCATTCCTCTTTGGCAGTGTTACCCACTGTATCAGGGAATGTACTTCAAATTTCAAGTTCCTCCTAAATGGAACCCACTTCTTGACACTTAATTTACATTTCTTTTCTGTATTTACCCCACCCCATTGGGTTTCTGAGAGGCTGCAGCCTTGCCCTTGATTAAAATGACCAGCGGATGCCATTGTGTCCCTCCCTCTTCTCATTGGGCACGCTGACAAAATGGAAGTGGCCATGGCTTCTGCATGCTGGAGCCTTGCTTCTCAAATACTTCCTCCCATGCCCACCTCTGAGTCCAGATCTCCATAAAGCAAGCTCACAAAAAACCAAATGCTTTCTGAGTGACAATATCACAAGCCTGCCTTTTGGATATATTTTTGTTATTATCAAGTTGTTTTTATGCAAATTAAAACGGAGAAAAAAAATATCTACATTATACAAATTTAAGATAAAAACGGGGGAAGGCGCTATGATTATAAAATAAGTTAAATTTAAAACAAGTATTTGCCAATAGGTTTTACCTATGCCAAATCTAATTGCATTGTGAAATGTTGAGCAACATGGCTTAAACGGAAAATAAAAAAAGCCATGATTTGGTCACAACTGGCACGCCTGAGAGCTTTTTTTTAATTTTTTGTTTTACTTAAAGCCATGTTGCACAGCAGGTCCAATACTGTGCAGCATGTAAATATATATTGACAAAAACCATATTAGTTTACTATATCAGTTTTACACCTATTCACCAAGCTAAAACTTACAACCCCAAAATGATATTTAATAATCACGGAGTCGAAACCTAATGTATTTACCAATGCTTGTTTTATTTATACCTCAGATGGAAGGAGATCGGAAGATGGTCATGAAAAAGGAAGAGCAAAAATATATCAAAGGTGAATACATTAAAAAGAGGGGGGTGGGGCAGATGTAAGGTGTGGCTGAGGCTACAACATGTTTGGATCAGCAAAAATGAGCAAGAACATCTAACAGGTAGGGGAAGAACAGGTGGTGTTGATAGGAGGGCCAATAAGGAGACAAAGATGAGACTGTATTGTGTGTTTGGGACTTCAGGGCTCTACCCTATTACTCATTAAAATGAGGAAAAAAAAAGAAATAGCAACGGGAGAGTTTGCTTATTTCTACCACCCTAAAAATAGTGAAATTGGAAAAGGAAATCATCAAAACAAACACTGAGAAATTATATTTTCACCAAAAGGTCATTCACCAGGCTCGCGTTTACAGCTTGGTGAATGCAATTCGTCATGAAATATTTTAGGAAATTGCTCATCAGAAACAGTTTCACCAAATTTTAATTTCAACATAAATGCAAATATAACCAAAAAATAAAAAGGTAATTCAGAGAGACTGGCAGCCTTTTATGGTGTACTTGTCTTTCTGTCGTCTGCTACACAATAAACTCTTTAATCTTGAAGACATCCTTTGGTGTTACATTACTTTTAACATATTGTCCTGTTTAGCTACCAAAAGTCAAATATTTTATTATGTTTTGGCACTCCAAAGAGGACCGCATAAATACAAACAGAACAAAAAAACTGTCAACAACCAATAAAAAAGACTGACATTAACACAACACAGATTTATAAAATACAGAGGGTGCCATGAGGGCTTGGTACCATGCTCTACATTGAAGGTCCAAACGCAGGTAAAGTGTGAATGCTAAAAAGATTTCAATTCAGTAATACAGTGTAAAACTTGAACAGTACAGAAACTATGCATCCTTAATACAGTACCAAGATAAACAGGGTATAAGATGCAAATAAACTACCATACAAATATGAGGCACTGCTAATACAGTCCTTCTATTATGGGATACATAATCCATAAAGTGCAAACAAAGTTGTAAAAACACTACAAAGTTAAAGGGAGTAAAAGGTGCAAAAAAGCAATAGTACACCCCCCAAAAAAAGCAATAGTACACCCCAATACTCCTCGAACCTATCGAGCATCCAGCTTCATACATAGCGCATAAGAAACTGTTAAAAAAAATAATTACAAAGCGCCTATGCTGCCTTCATCATACAAATACAAAACCATAAGCAAATAAAGGAAAAAAAATATTATAAACACATTTTTTAAATATTTAAAAGGTGTTAACATTTTTGCACAGTCTTCTTTAGTTTGAGGGGTGAATAACCTATAATCAATGGTCTTAACAATTGACGACTCAATGAGTGAAGGAAGGGACAAAAAATATCATGTGATTTTCATCTTGCAATTCGTAGCAGAAGCAAGTTAAACCTTAATAATAAAATCATTCAACGCATGCCATGGGGACAGTTCCATAAAACATACGGTTGAGGGGTTTTTGACAGCTACGGCTCTCTACAGCGATTTCATTCTGTGCGTACTGAGCACAAATTTGGATATCCCTTTTTCGACTCACTTCATAGATGTTTTTTAATTAAACTTTTTAAAAGAAGAAGTTTGAAGAGTTGAGTAACCTCATTCTGACCAATTTCAAACATATCCAAATATTTCAAGTAATTTGAGAAAAAGGCACTTCTTCTCTTCAAGCTGTAGAATATTTCATGTTTTAGTGCAGCACGGATAGAACCCAAATCACTAATCAATAAGTTGTTTCACCCACCTCAGAACAGCTGCAATAGCAAACACAGTTGTAGAAAGAAGCCCAAATTCAAGCTGGGCGGCGAAAGGGACTGCTAGATGTTTTAAATTACAGAATTTACAACAAATATGCCCTTCAACTTTTTCGAAAGAAGACCAATTCCGCTCCTCTATTACTTCACACCCATAATCGAATGAGGGCAGTATTTTTGTCTTATAGACTGTAAGCACATAGGCAACGCGCCTTTGCCTTTGCCTGCAACACTTACGAAGTCTATAAATGGCTGAGACTTGGGACAATGCCCTACTTTTCCGCTGACTAACTTGACCTTTTTTTAGATCATTACTGGAGAAAATTCTACCAAGGTAAGAATAAAGGTTCATCACTACCAACTTATCATCCCCCAAAAAACAGTAAAGACCTAACTGTATGCCCCAAGGCCTACAAACCATAACTTTGTTCTAAGAAATATTTAACTTTTTAAAATGTTTATCAGTGTATTGTTCCAGGGCAGAAAGACGCCTCAATAATCCTATCCTATGTCATCAGCATAAAAGAGACAACTTGCATGTATTAATCCCAATTTAAGTGGATCCCCTTTCAACTGTCCAAATCTGCATGGTAAATTGTGGGTGTAAGGAGAAAAAGAAGAGGCATTCGTAAGCACCCTTGCTTCAAGCCAGCTATTATGTGTCTATACTTTACTGGGCAAACACTAATTCCCTCCCATCAGGACCTGAGTCCAAGTAGAAGAGTGCAAGGCAATAATTGGCCTTAAGAGGTGAGCAGGGATTCCCAGTGCAGACAAATTCCTCCACAGCATCCCAACGTCAACTTATTGAACGCTGTGGTAAAAACCGATCAAAGTAGAGTATAGCTGTATGCCCTTATCCACAGCGTACATTTCAATTGACTTTTGGATAGAGGTGATATTATCTAGGGTTCCGCAGTTCTTTCGAAAAACGGCCTGCTCAAAGTAAATGATGTTATTACCAAAATCCCATTCCTGAAGATGAAGAAGAATGCTTTTGGCAAACATTTTCCCAATCACATCCAGTAAGGCAATCTGCCTATATTGGTGGGAGTAGTTTTGGGGCCTTTTTTATATAAGGGTACTAAAACACTTCCCTTCCAGGAGGGAGGTATGACCCCAGTCCGATTGGATTATTGAAACACGGGACACAAAATGAGAGCGCATGCAGAAACCACTTGCTTAATAAGAGATATCTCAGGTTCACCAGGCCCCACCACCCCTGAGGACCTTGCGCCCCTAATTAAAGCCGGTATCTGCTTATAAGAGGGTGTACCATATGTATTCAATGAGTCAGCATCAACATTAAGCTCCAACTGGACACTAGAGCTAGAATTGGAGGCATATAATTGTGAGATATCTTGAGTCCATTCTTAATCATAAATGGAAATACCCTCATCCTTAACTCTAGATTCACAATATTGGGCTATCAAAGTCCAATATCTACGTGAATCACCAGAGTAGGCAGCTGCTCCCAAATAAATCTATTTCTGATCCTTCTCCTTCCTACATTCAAACGCGCCTTAACAGGTTAATTTCCCTTTACCTCAATATTGACTGCAACATAAATTGTTTCATTCCCGAGCAATTTATATCCTGATTTGAATTTCATTTTTTTTTTTTTTTTTTTTTTTTTTTCATTCCATGTTCAGGAGTTTACATACATCTATTAACTACAGTCATCTCCAGTTTAAGATTAAACATAATACAATTCCACTGAATACATTCTTTAGACACCGTGTACAGCACAAGGTTATGCAATATTGTTCAAGTCCCATGATTCTTACCCCCCCTCCCTTCATCCTCTCCCCCCTTCTCATCTGCACTAGCGCCGGGCACAAACACATTGGCAGGTCTCCCTACAATCACGGACTACTCTCGGGGGTTAATGCCTCACATGGCGGTTCACAAATATTCTCCCGGAATTCATTCCATTTCCCCCATACTCTCGTCCATTTTTTGGTACATCCCCGATGGGTGTAAACTGCTTTTTCTGATACCATAGCTGTGTCCATATCCTTTTCCCATTGCAGCAGCGTGGGCATCACCCCGGATCCCCAGTTCCTAGCTATATTACGCTTCACTGTCGCCATCCCCAGCGTTGCCCAGGCTTTCATCGCTGTGTTTAGGTCTGTAGGTCGCCATATATTCAAAAGGCAGCATTTTGGGTCTGTCTGGATCTCTACCCCACCCACTTCTGCGATCTCAAGTAAAACCTACTCCCATTAGGCCTGTATCCTTGGGCAGTACCATTTTATGTGGAAGTACGTTCCGGTTTGTCCACAGCCCCTCAGGCAAAGTGGATCATGCGCATGTCCCAGTTTGTGTAGTGTGGTGCGGGGATAATATATACGATGCAGCACTTTAAGTTGCACTAGTTTCAGGCGAGACGGGATCGCCACCTCCCTGGCCGATGCCATCGCTTCTAACCAGTCTGAGTCATCTATGTCCCCTAGTTCTGCCTCCCACTTGCTAGGGAGAACCACCGTGGGATCTGGGAGATTATTTAGTATTTTACGATATGTCTGCGATATGGCTTTTTTGTCCATGTGATCTGTGAGGAGTCTGTCCTCTAGGGGCGATGCGTCAGCTAGTTTAGTACCCAGAGGGATAGCGCTTTTAAGTGTGTGCCTGGTTTGAATGTAACGGTAGAGCTCTGAGTCTGCCAGTATTTTTCTTGGAGTGCTGGACACTGTATGATTTCCCCTCTCACCCATAGATCGCCGATGTTAGTGATGCCTATTAGGTCCCATTGTTTGAACCCTTTTGTGTTGACCAAGGTGCCCAGCTTGCGTGTCGCCCACAAGGAAGTGGCCAGTGTGAGCACCCCTTCCCACCCTAAAGCTCTCTGTGCTGTGTGCCAAATTTTGATCGTGTGGGCCGTGGGGCCTGTCAGGGTGTGCCGCTTCTTGTTTGTATAAAGGGCTTTCATCAAGCTATCTGCCGGCAACACATCCCTGTCCAATCGATATGCCGGATCGTCATGTGGGGCATGCAGCCATTGATTGATGATTGCTAGCTGAGCAGCCCAGTAATATATCTTGACGCTAGGTAGGGCTATTCCCCCGTCGTACCAGCTGCGTATCAGTTTAGACTGCGCAATGCGGGCGGGCTTGCTATCCCATAATAAGGAGGAAAGTTCTGCTTCTATGGCCTTAAAATACGCTGGCGGGACCGGAAAGGGGGTATTCTGGAGTGCGTATAGGAATCTCGGGAGTGCCAGCATTTTAAAGAGTGCTGCCCTTCCCAACAGCGTCAGCGGTAGGGACCGCCAGTGTGAAACGTCTGCTTTCAGTCTCTGTAGGGGTCTCATCAAGTTTTCATCTACAAATACCTTCTCTTGGGGAGTGACATATATGCCTAAGTATTTAAATCCCCCGGTTGCAATTTGTAGGGGACAGTCTAGGGGAAGTGCTGGCGTTTGGCGCACAGTAAATAGAGCAGTGACTTAGACCAATTTATCGTGTACCCTGACTTTTCTCCATACACTGTGAGGATGTTGAATAGTACCTCCAGGGACTCCGTCGGGGACATCATGTATATTAACACATCGTCTGCGTAAAGGGAGATTCGGTCCTCCCAGCCCGCCTCCCATGTCAGCCCTCTAAGCAGTTGTGTCGTGCGTATCCATGTGGCCAGTGGTTCCAATATAAGGGCAAAGAGGAGAGGGGAGAGTGGACAGCCCTGTCGTGTCCCTCTACCCAATGCGAACTCTCTGGATACACGGCTATTTGCCACTACCTGTGCCAAAGGTGCTGTGTATAGCAATTTAATCCACCCACAGAATTTGGGGCCGAAACCCATTCTCTGAAGCACCACGAACATGAACGGCCATTCCACTAAATCAAACGCCATCTTCGCGTCTAAGGAAAGAATGGCAGCGTCGTCTTGGAGCATTGAAGTGCGAGCTAGAACCCCATTGAGGCACCGTAGATTCAGGGAGGTGATACGTCCAGGCATAAAGCCTGATTGGTCTGGGTGGACTAGTGTCGTAAGATGGGTCTGCAGTCGTAACGCTAGTGTTTTTGCCAATATCTTTGCTTCTGCGTTTATCAACGATATCGGTCTGTATGAAGAGGGCTGCTCTGGTCGTTTCCCGGGTTTGCGTATTGTCACTATGGTTGCCAATATTTGGTCCCTCGGTAGTGGTCCCTGTGTGAAACAGTCATTATACATGTCTAACAGACGGGGGTGATCTTACTCGCTACCTTTTTATATAGCTCCACTGGTAGACCATTGGGCCCCATTGCTCTGCCTGTGTGCAGTGCCGTCAGTGCCTTTCCTTCCTCCTCCCCCGATAAGTCCGCTTCGAGTGCTTCCACATCTTCAGGCGAGAGAGTGGTCAGCGGTATTCCATTCAGAAATTGTAAGCATTCTTCTTCCGTCACCCCTACCCGTGGTGTGTATACCTGTTCATAGTATGTCGCTAATTCTTCTACAATTAACTGAGGCTCAGTCGTAAGTGTACCGTCCTCTAGCGTAATTTGGGCAATCCATCTATCTGCTCTTTCTTTCTTTTCTAGCAACACAAGCATTTTCCCTGTCTTGTCCCCCATTTTGTATATCCTGTGCTTGGTGTCTGTGTGTCTAATCTTTGCCATATCCTCGGCATATGCTCGGAACTCCTGGGAAGCTGATGTAAGGGTCTGTGCTGTGGTCTCGTTGGGGTCTGAGGGGCGTGTTCTTTCCGCCTCCAACGCTGCCGCCTCTAAGGATTCAACGTTCTGTCTGTGTTCTCACTTGTGGCGGGTGATAGTCGAAATGGCTTGCCCCTGGATAACTGTTTTGTATGCCTCCCAAAGCGTGCACGGTTAATCTACCGTCGACGCATTTTCAGTGAAGTAGTGGTCCGTGGCTGTTACTAGGGCCTTTGCTATATCACCGTTCTGTAGGTAGCCCGGATATAGGGGGTAGATTCTCTGCCATCTAGGGAGCTGTGTAGAATAGGTAAGGTGTATCGGGGAGTGGTCAGAGATTCCCCTCGCTGTTACCTTCTCTGGGGTTAACGCTAGTGTTAGTATATAGTCTATACGCAAGAGATTATTATGTGCTCCAGAGTAAAAAGTGTAATGTCGGTCGATGGGGTGTTTCAGTCTCCACATGTCCGTGAGGCCCATGGCGTCAGGAAAGTCCCTGAGGGCCTGATTGGATCTGGTTTCCTCCCTGGGTGGGTTGCGGTCGAGGGCCGCCTCACTTACTGCATTTAGATCCCCCCCTATGATCATTTCACCCTCCGGTGAGTCTAACAAGAGTTTCCCAAGGTTGTGGAACGCTGACTGGTGAAGTTTTGGCGGGATGTATACAGAGACCATATTGTAGAGGCGCCCCTCCCACTGACAAGTAAGTGCAGCAAAATGCCCCATATCATCCGCCCATGTTTTCGTGATCCCCAGCGGGGAGCTTTATGAATCAGTACACCCACCCCTCTGGATCCGGAGGAGAATTCTGCATGAGCGGCCATCTTAAATCCACAGCGGTTCAGTGCCTTACAGGCCAGCCCTGTCAAATGTGTTTCCTGAAGTAACACCACCGTTGGGCCTTTTCTCTTTAGATATTGCAGGACCAGTCCCCTTTAAATTTTGTGTCCCAAACCATTCACATTCCAGGATATAATGGACAGGAGAGGGGCGACCATTCGTGGAGTCTGGGGTTCAGGACCCATTGCTTCGCTGCTTAACATGGTGGTCATGTGATGGATGTTTCCGTGCGGCCCCCTTGCCTGAGTATGCACCCAGCACCCGTGTATTCATATGTGTCGTGATGAGGAGTGACTGTGGAACTGTAACCTGTAAACAAATTCGCATGAACTGTACAATATATGCAAACCCCTACCCCCCACCCTGCCTCCCTGCCTGGCGGATCCATAACTATCCACCTTCCCAACTGAGCAGAGCGCTTTTTTACCCTAGTGAGTTGCATAACAAGTGGGGGTAGTCCCAGTGACCCTTATGAAGTCCCCTTATAGGAGGTCAGTCCCGTCAGTGCGCTTGGGTTCAATAGTTCCTACCTGCTGCAGTCTTCATTTGCTGACCGGCAGCTTCTGCCATATGGCTCCATAGTGATCAGTTACAACGTTCCCCCCTGCCTCCCTCCGTAGAGCCCACTTATGGGTCGTGTTCCTAGGGAACGACAGTTCCTCCATGACTCCGGTTGCAATTTTCTGTCTGTAGCCTGTGCGGGATTTGACTGCGCCGCCCATTCCTTAGTGTCCATTTTCTGCGCACTGCCCTCCGTCTTCTGCAGCCATTCCCTCGCCTCCTGAGGGGACTCCAGAAACCACGCCTTCCCTTCGGATTCTACACGTAGCCTCGCTGGGAAAATCATGGAGTATTTGATTTACCTGGCGCGGAGCTCCCTCTTCACCTCTGTGAAGCTCCTCTGCTGTTGGGCCACCGCCGCTGTGTAATCGGGGTAAAATGTGACCTCTGAGTTCTCAATTTTGATCAGTGGGGCTATCCGTGCGGCTTGCAATATTGCGTCACGGTCCCAAAAGTTAAAAATGCACGCCAAATTCGTACGCGGTGGATTACCTGGGCGCGGTTTGCCTCTAGGGACACGATGCGCCCGCTCCACCGAAAAATACTTAGAGAGACCCCTCGGCTGAAGCTGGTTCTGGATTAAGTCCTCCACGAAGAGGTCAAGGGCCGGACCCCTGGCCGTCTCCGGCACACCAACCAGGCGTACATTATTGCGTCGGGATCTACCTTCTTGCTCGTCCAGCTTAGCCTTCAGCATGGTGTTGTCCTGCTCCAGTGTGCGCACTCTGACCTGCAAGTCCGCCATGTCCGCCGAGAGCCCAGTCGCTGTTTTCTCCACTTCTCCCAATCGGTCCGATACTTTTGCTAGGTCGGCTCGCATAAAAGAAATGTCCGTGGAGATTGTGCCGATGGAGGATTGCATCGTCTGTAATGTCACCATTACATCTTTGAGGGTGATCTCACCGGTGGCGCCCGGGCTGTGGGGCGCTTGGGTGGATGGCTGCAATGCGTTCACTTTCGCCGAGTCCGCGCTGTCTTTGTTGTAGGCATATTTTTCCAGTCGGGGAGCCTTCTGCGCCCGTGACCCCTGCCGCTCATTGTTGCCTGCCGTGGCGCACCTGAATTTGTTCTACCTGGGGCTGAGGAGCAGTAGTATGCCACTCAGTATCTTCGTCGTCCTCACCACTTCGGCGCCTTCCTGGGACCAGAGCCGGGTATTCTCGCCCTGCACCCCCTTACCTGGCCTTCGCCTTTCCATTCGCCTCTCTGTTGGGGCCCCTGGATGTCTATGCGTGTCCCTGGCCTGTGCGCCACAAACGTTAGGAGGCACGCCTGAACAGCGCTCCGTGAGTACACGGAGTCCTGTGCCGGGGCTCCTCCTGGATTTCCCATTGGCGCCGAGGAACTCTTAGGATTGCGAGTCTTTGCTGCCGGATGAACCGCTCTGCTTATGCGGCCGGTGTGTCTTTGCTCCACTCGGAGGGGATGCCGTTTGTAGAGGGGCAATGTATGGGCCTCCGCTTACCTCCTCAACTGCTCCAGGGCCCCAGGTGGGTACCTCAGGCCACCCGCTCCGCTCCCGCCTTAACTCCGGGCCTGCTCGTGTCTGTTTCTGCTGCAGGAGTGCTCCCCCTTCAGGGGCTGATGCCTTCTGAGGTCCCGGTGGGCGGCGCTGGCCCCGTAGCTGCCACTGGAGTTTTTGGCGACCTTCCCGCCGCACTGGCCTCCGGGTCTCCGTTCTAATATAGTCCCTGGCTCCGGCGGCCCTAGTAGGCTGCAATTTTCACGGCGGTGGAAATTGGTCGGGGCAGGGAGTCCCGCGATGCTGGCAGTCTGTTCTTGTAGGGGGGAATCTCCGGTTTTGAAGCCGCTGCAGTGGTGCTATTTTCGGGCAGGATAGTTATGCGGATTTTGTGGGGAAGCTCTCCGCGGCCATCTTGGTTGGACACTAGCCACGCCCCTTTTTTACCGCCCAGGAAATATTTGTGGGAGACTTAGCTTTAATACTTTCATCTTTACTCCCAAAAGTGCATAAAATGGAATGCTGCTTTTCATACAAGGGGGTAGGATTATCTGAAGAGGTATCAAACTAGCCTAATCCCACTCTTTTTATCAAGAGTCCAAATTCAGTTTATCATTACTAGATCAAAAAGTTTACCCATTTGTTTTAGTATAAACTAAAGTACCTTTCCTGAAGTTCCAGGAATCATGCACCTTAAACTCTAAATCAATGACCAACAAAAGAATTCTATGCTCACTTAAATCCATCCTTGTTACCTCAAATTGAGTGCAAGCTTCAAACTTTTGATATGATACCAGCATATAATCAACTAATGATTGCCCTTGAAGAGTAAATATTATCAGAGGCTGGGGAATCCTCTTGAATTTGCCATTCAGAGCAATAAATTAATTTAATCTCAGATTTTCTAAAAATCGTCAACCCGCCTATCTGATCTAACCTTTTAAGGAAAAGTAGCCTTGGGGATGCTCCATGCTTCTTCCAACTTGGAGTTAACAAAGGTCATACAGGCAGATTTGAAATTTTAGCATGAAAGACACTCACTATAATAGTAAAAAAACAGTCTTCCATAATACTAATGTTGTATTCGAAGGAGAGTATAAATTCAAATCTCAGGGGGGATGTAGACATCTGCCAATAGAAAAGAACGGCCCTCCTGTCACGTTGGTCAGGGCAAACTTTAGCAAAGAAGGATGATCAAACACCTTAGGATTCCAATTTATGTTGCTTCTCCATAAAATAGTTATACCGCCACTGGCGTGGCCTTTTACCGAGGGTTTAGCTGCGCCAGAATAAACAAAATATTTCTCATACTTAAAGTCAACACATGTGTCCAGCAAGCAAACAATCAATGGAATAAGATGTATTATAAAGTTTAGTTTAGAATGTGACTGTCCGAGGCCCGCCATATTCCCCAAAACTTTCCAAGGGGGTTACCTCTGCAACATTGTGAGTTTTGTATTACTTTTTGCGGCATTCACCACACCAGCTACCCAGCTCCAGGGTGCTAACTCATCTCCCTTCTCAGACTCCCTAGACTCCATAGCCCACGGGTCCTCACATTCAACAATAGTTATCACTCTTCTCCCAGTATCTCTGCCAATGGAGATTGTGATATCCTTCAAACTAACAGCCCTCCTTCTGCTGTCAAGATCCTGAGTAACCTCCTGAGAATCGAAACTTGGGCTATTAAGCTTAGGATCAACTATTATCTCTAACGGAAAAAAACATCTATACCTCTTTTCTGAAAATGATTCATATTGCCCCAAATCAACATTGCACCTATGCTAGACCTTGGGACGGCAGCAGGGGGGATCCAAATACACATGATCAATATCTCTACTTGTTACTAGGCTCAGGGCCTCCTTTTCCAAGAAAAGTTGCAAAATAAAACTTCTGTTTGGTAGTTCCAATTTACTATCAAACAGGGAGACAAATTTCTAAGTTTTAGAGAAGTTACAAGAATCAAAACCCCTAAAGTAATTGTTATTATATTTTGGACCATCCCCCAATTAAGGGAGCTGTGCCGATGGAAGAAAAGGGGGGGGAGCCTCTCCATTGAGGGTTCTAGAAAGCTTAGGAACAGCATGGGGAGATAGTTCAATATAGTGAAATAAAATGAAGCTCACTGTACAGTGAGTCAAGTGGATCCCCTATTGGTATACAGAGGTAAAAGTAGATAATACTATTGCTCTATTTGTGGTATTGTGGGCGAGTAGTTAGGCTTATCAGAGGGTATTGCTAAGTATTTGTTGAAGTCACAGAGGCAATAAATGAGACACACACTCAAGAATAAATCTGAGACCAATTTGTAAGAATAACAACTTATTTTTGTAAAATTTTTCAAACCAAGAACTTTGTTCTAAGGTATATACTTTTTAAGTTAAGAATTTTCAAAGTTCTCATAACAAGTCACTGCTGTGCGCAATTACGCACATCCGAAGTCACTGCAAGAAAACAGGAAAAAGCATAGAAAATCACACAGTGGGTTCTTGACGTTCACCTTCTACATTTGGGTAAGTAGTAAGGCCAGGTCCAATAATCCAGCAGTAGAAGTTCAGGAGCATCATGGATTAGGCCGGAAGAGGGTACTGAATTTATTGGTAGCAGGCACATTACGAAGAAGGGGACACCTGAAAACAACCTGCACTGGAGGCCTCAAAGGTAAGTCCAGAGCATACCACACAAGGGAGCAGGTCACAAGGTCCTCAGGCCCACAGGAGAACAGTTGGTTGGTCCTTACCCAGGCTAGGTGGGCTTGTGCAGAGCAGATAGAGCAGCCAAGTGTTGTGCATGGAGATGGTCCTCATGGCAAGGGGCAGGCAGGATGCAGAGGCAATTTCAGGACAGCTGGGCCACTCACGGAGTGGTCATCAAGGGTATTGAAGTCTCTCAATGAGTGTTGACGCCCTTTGTCCAACGTCTTCTTAGTCTTTGGTCCGGTGCCCTGGGTATTGATACGGCATGGCTCTGGTAGGTCATGCAGTCCTCCCACTTGGTGGAGGCACATATCTAACCCTTTGGATGTAGCTCTTCTTGCTTTGGTGCTGTGCCGAGGAGCAGCAGATCAGGTGCCTGCAGGCTGCAGAGGAGTAGCTGCTCTACTCCAAGGGAGGTTCTTGGCAATTTGTCGAAGGCTTGAAGTGCTCCAGGGATCATGGGGGCCTCACAGTTGCAGGACGAGCCTGCAGGCCATGATAGTTGAGTCCTAAAAGCAGTCAGCAGGGTTTGGTGCCAATTTTTCTGCAGCAGGTCATCAAGTCTCGGGTCAGCAGCTCATCTTTGTCCGTTGCTCTTCTTAGGTCAGTCAAATCTAAGTTCAGGGTCCCGGGATCGCACCTAAATACTAAATGTAGGGGTGTTAAAGGGGGAGACAGGGAGTAGCCAATGGGCTACCTATCTTTAGGGTGTCTACACCCTCTAAGTGAACAAATCCCATGGGAAAGGACACTACCCTCATTTTCCTACCATCTCAAGATGGATGGTTTGCACATCACCTGCCACATCTTAGAGATGGAGCTGGCTGAATGTGGGCACACCTCCTCATCTAGCTAATTTTCCACCTTTCCTCCTGCCAAAGTGGAGCAGGAAAAGGGGGGTTGTTATCCTCCACTATCTGGAGATGCCTGGGTTGCATTTCAAAGGCAACTTAGCTTTTGAAGCTTCCTGCCACGGAAGGCCAAACTGTCATGGGGAGGTGTCAAGCAACTTCACCCAGAGCAGGCTTTGTTCCTCACCTCTGAGAGTGCTGGCCCACACCCCATAAGATGAGAAACCTGTCTGGCTGAGACTAGTCAGCAACCACACCAGTGCTTGGTAGGTTTTATGGGGACCCTCTAAAGGGTCTCCTGTGTGCATGTATTAAGAAATCCATTACTAGCATCAGTGAGGATTCACTAAGATGACATAATTGATACCAATTATCATAGGGTACAGTGAAACTATGATGGAGCTAGGAAACTCCTAAAGACAAGTATCCAGCCAATGTACTCTCTATGGCCACCTTGTGCACTTAGAATATCCGAGAATGGACTTTTTTTTTATTTAAACTTTATTGTTTAGTTAATTAAAACCATAACAATTTGACATATGACACACAACAGGTATAAAAAAATTATAAGATTGTCATTAAAAATCAGTGATAAAAGGCTTGTGGTAAAAATGGAAGGCAAAAACTAAATAATTTTCCTACTGTTATTTACATCACTATAAAAAAATTATTAAGGCAGAGAAGAAATTCAAATCATTAACAATTTAAGGTCCTCATGTTGCTTTATGCATTTTTCAAATGCCTGCAGGAACTTCACCAGCTTGCAATGTATTCGTGGAGCGGTTATATCCAAGCTTCCAATAATGGCAGATCTGCATGTTCGTAGTCTCCTGATCCGAAAACGTTCCTTCAAAAAGTATGACCGCTCCTTGGACAGCATCTTACAATGACAGACTATGTGTATTATATCTTCTTTATGGCTACCACACAGTCTACATGTAATGGCAGCGTGCTGTTTCCAGGCAGGATCATCGGCTAGTGTCGGAAAGACGCCAAATCTCAAAGACATCAGCTTTCTCTTAATAAAAATAGAGTAGGTTGTTTCCAGGTACAGTGCCGGTGTCAATGTCTTATAGCCATTTATCACAGCCCATGAATGCGAGCGATAGGAGAAAATTTCTTTGTCTATAACTAGTGAGTGGAGTTTAGCCACTTTGTTTAGAGTCTGTTTTAGAGCAGCAAATGACAGATTTTTATCCCATAAGGTTTTTGAGCACGTTGTCTCCAAGGCATGTGTGAGGAATTGATTTACTTTAGATTTTTTGGGGGATTTGAGCTCTTGCCATAGGTAGGTGTTAAGATTTTTATTGCATGCTTTTTGCTTAATCTGATACCACACCTTAATGAAGGAGTATAATCTGCCCGGTGTTTCATTTTTTAATCCAAACTCGAGTCGCATTTGCGCTGGTGATGTGCTATTTGGTAATCGTAATACCATTTTTTTCATTTTAGTTGTCAGGCTGTTTAGTAAGTCCGCGTCTTTTCCATGCATTGCCACACTTGCATAGGTCAGAGTTGGGAGAACTTTGTTTGCCATCACAGTTAATAAGGGTTTAAGTGATGGCCCTTCCAATTTTTTTGACAAAGTACTTAGTCCAAATAATAGGGCACCAGCTCTTTGAGTCAAATATTTCCTCTGTTCTTTAAAATTGAGTTTATCGTCTATATAGAAACCCAGGTATTTATATGCTGAGACTTTCTCTAACGGTTTTCCCTTTAACCTAATATCGAGATGCGATCCACGTCGGTTGGTAATCAACATTGTTTTGGTTTTCGAGATGTTTAATGATAGCTTGTTTGCCAACAGGAAATGCAGAGAGTTCCGTTACTAATCTGGTTAGTCCCACCTTTGTTAGGCTCAAGAGTACTATATCATCAGCGTAAGCCAGATGGGTGAGCTGTAAAACACCTAGTTTCTGTGGATGGGCATTGAAATGGTTCAGTTTCCCGGAAAGATCAGAAATGAAGAGGTTAAATAAATGTGGAGCAAGAACACACCCCTGCTTGAGGCCAATCGTTGTGGGAACTTTTCTTGACAGTCGTGTTCCATCGCCTATTTTTACTTGCGACCAAGTATCCGAATAGAATAGCAGCAAACCCCTTAGAATATTCTCCGGTATTGCCCACGTTCTCAGTTTCACCCACAATAAGTTACGATCTACACTGTCAAAGGCCGCCTGAAGATCAATAAAACACATATTCAGGTCCTGTTGACTACTCATGCACTTTTCCGCAATCATACTGATGGATAGGATGTTTGCTGTTGTTCCAATCCCCTTCCTGAACCCCGTTTGATTAATGGGGATCAGGGATTTTTCGCCTGACCAGGAGACCAAATTGTTTAATAGTAAAGATGCGTAATATTTGGCCTCGACATCCTGCAATGCTATCAGACGATAATTGTTTGCTAATGATCTTTCTCCACCTTTATAAATTGGCATGAATATTGATCCTTGCCAACTTTCAGGTACTTGATTCAATTTTTGCACATCTGAGAACACTTCCGCCAGCAAGGTCCCCAGAATTCAGGGGCATATTTATACGCCACTTGTGGGATGCCATTCGGGCCTGGCGCCCCGTTGGTTTTTCCTTTTTTGATTATTTTAATTATTTCTTCCGCCGTATATGGATTATTCTGAGGGTCTGTAACCGATATGTGCACTGGTCAACGATTTACTCCATGGGTCTTCTACGAGGCACATTTTGTTTTGACTTTTTGTGCATGGGTCACTACTTTGGGTTATTGTCGAGGTGTCTGTGAATTTTCATGCGAGAAACTCTGCCCACTCCGATTCCTGCACGTTAGTACTTAAGACGTTACAGGGTCTTGTTAACTGATTAATTGTTTGCCAAAATATACTAGTATTCTGTAGTTTTGAACTGTAAATTAATTTTGACCAGAAGCTATCGTTTGTTGACCTTTTAAATTCACAGATCATATTTTAATATTCTTTTCTTTGTGCACGGAAGCTGGCCCATTGGGATGTACCATGATTTGCCGACCGCAACTTCCTTTGAGATTTTTGTAGTAATCTTCGCAGGTCTTGTGACTCTTTCGGGTGTTTTTTCTGTGATCCGTCAGTGCTGGATTTCACGACAGGCGGCTTCATCTTTTGTTTCAATTTTGACAGAAAGAGAGACCATCCTTGAATAGCATTCGTTGAAGAACTCCCTATCTCAGTCAATGTGTCCTTCATTGTAGAGAACCACTCATATTCATTTATGTTGGACCAATTTATCCGTTTCAAATTGACAGAGCTTAACTGGCCTTCTAATATGTATGACGGTTGCAATCTTTCCTTGTCAAGGTTAAAGATGGTATGTTGTAGTGCATGGTCACTCAACAGGGTAAACTCAATTTGAAAACTAATCACAAAGGGGATTAATGAGAGGCCAACCATTGTAAAGTCCAACGTGGATTGAGAATGTGGACCATAATATGTTTTACTAGGTGGTTGGTCCCCGGCAAACCTCCCATTCAGTACACGCAATCCGAGAAACTCCAATTCAGTCACTAATTGGATTGCTAATTGGTCTTTTCGTGTACGAACACCTCCTTTCATCTGTTCCGGAACACCCCAGTAGCTATTATCCGTTATTAATTTATCATCATCTTCCGGTGTTAGGATCATGTTGCAATTAAAGTCACCCGTGATTATTATATTAGATAGTGGGTCAGTAGACCGTAGATCCGTAATGACTTTGCACAATATAGCATTCTTTAATTTTTTTTCCTTAAGTTTTGGTTGCGTATAGTAGTTAACCAGAATTGTTGACTTGCTATTGTTAATTTTTTAATCTGTTAATTTGATTAGCTGAATACTGGGATCTGGTGATTGTAATTGTACTGAATTCATTTTTAAGGATGAAGATACATATACTGAAAGGCCACCAATGGCACGACCATAGATCTTACATTTCTTACATTTTTCCGCTGCCACGCCATGATGTATAAACCCAGCTAGTGCAATTTCTTCTCGTAGCCAGGTTTCCTGTAGTGCAATTATGTCACAACCACGCCATTCATCCAATGGAAGACCTCCTTCTATCAATCGTTTCGCACCGGCAATGTTCCAGGATACCATATGTCTCTGTTTACCTAAGAGCGGTCAGACCTTCCGTTTTACATTTAGCATACCGGGGAGCCATTTCCAGTTGTCCATCGTATTATGTGATTCCTCATTACCCCATTTTGATTCTTCCCATACTGACGAAGGTTCAGTTCTACCCTTTGCATTAAATAGAATGGAATATACTGTTTTTTTTTTTAATTTGAATGTGCATCGTCAATTCTCCTTGTGCGTTGAACTCCACACAACCTCTTCAATGGTGGCGGATAGCGGGGAGAAGTTTGATTAAATATTCGAATGCCCCACAATTGAAAGATATCCACTTTCCCCATAATTGCTTATGCTATTTTTATTGATTTCCAAGTTATCAAAGTATGTTCAGCTGATGTATCCTTAGGGTCATTTAGAAATTCAACCAGCTCAAGATCTGCCGTGTTTATTTCTTTTAGATCATCGAATTCTGCCAATAGCTACAGAATGTTGCTCCTGTTTAGTATGTCATGTGCCCCCTGTGATTTATACTATGGTGACCAAATTATTTTGTGCAGCTCTATACCAGCTTTATGATTGGGTGGCCTTGTCGGAATTACAGATTCCGTGATTTCCTGTGCAACCTCTGGATTTTTTATACAGAATTTTAATGTTCTCTGCGTCAACGAGCTTAAATCCACATTCAGCCCTTGGCGTTCGCGGTGAGGTGAGACATCTCTAATTGTGCTCTCCCGATCTGTTGTTAGTTGTATCGAAGGAGCGGGAATTACCTTTTGACCTTCATCACGACGCACTGACATTTGTGCATGGCTAATTAAACAATCTGGGGCAGTATTTTTATCTGTTGGTTGGGCATCTACCTGTGGTATTGTTGGTGTTGATTCCACTAAGCTGCCACTGGATTGCAAGTGCCCCTTCTTATCATCCTTATCCGAGCCTGGGACAATGACTTCAATGGGCTTGATCTTGTACGTTGCTTCTAGCTGCGTGGTCTGATCACCAATGAATTTGCAATTTCTATCTGGATTTGGAGTCGGCGAGTGATTTATGGAAACAACCTCGCTTTGCTGCATTTTTACAGCATGTGTAGAATTGGAAGATGTGTCGGATTGCTGGAGGTTTTTAAGAGCATTTTTAAACATTGATTTACCTCCTTTAAGCGTTTCATCACTTGCGAATGTGTCTGAGTGGCTTCCGGAGTTGCCAGTGGTTTTTAGTGGACCTTGGTTCAAATTAGAAAAAATTGGATAAACTCCGTTAGCCTTGTTTAGAACAACCTCACTTATCTTATTTCGGGCTTTCCTCTCTTTTTTCCTTTGTCTCTTGGTTAACATTAGCTTTGTGGTCTCATTATTTCTAGAGTCTTTCACAGCTGTTATCTCGATTACTTCACTTATATTGATATTAGCCGGGGCGACATTGGCCTCATTGGAACACAGCGCTTTTGTAGTATTATCATCAGCCTGTAAGATTGCCTCAGGCTTAGCACCGATTGCACCGTCCCGCATCTGATCTACATTAATCAATCTTTGGTTTAGAGTTAGTATCTGGTCTAGGATGACAGGAAGGGTGCTCAATTTGTCCAGAACGGGGCCACAGGGGCAGGGGAATTGTAACTGATAAGTATGGGCTTGTGCTCTTGTTATAATGTTATTTAAGTTGTCCAACTTTGTATTAATCCCAGCAATGTTGGACACGATAATACTCATTAGGTCGATTTGTATGTCCAACTTGTCGGATTGCATTGTCATAGTTGTTACGGACGTTTGCAAGACTTTTAGGAGAGGGGCAACCAAATTCACGAAGGCCTTATCCTTTTGAGATTTGGTCATAGGGTCCTCTTTTGATGGATATTTATGGTTTGAATTACCTGATAGTGGTGATAAAGCCGGCCTGGGACCCTTTGGTCTCTGTAGGTGTTCCATGAGGCCCTCACAGGCCAGGAACTTGTCCTCCTTGTCACTATTGGTTTTACCTTCCCCCTCTGGATCCCCTTTACCTGCGAAGAACCCAACCGGCTGATCATTCCGGTCCCTTTTATCTGGAGGTGAACTTGTGGTGAGACTGGTACAGGCCAGCTCAGCGTGGGCAGGTTTCATCGAACCCATCGAATCCTTCGAACCCGCACTGTAAACGTCCTCAATATCAATAGGCTCTGTTAAACCCGAAAAGACTGGGCTTGGACTAATTGTTGCTAACAATCCTGGGGACTGCAGATTAGAAGACGTCGTTGGTTTGACCACTGGGATATTATGTACCAATGCTGTAGTTATAACTTCGTAATTTTTCCCCCATACGCCTGTCGATTTTTCAATGTTTCCTAAACTCTCCATCTGGTCAATGTGTTTAAGGGGCTCACATGTATCATTTGATTGCTTACTATGAGTCACAAGGGCAGGTATCATTGGTGGCATTGAAAAGTGTTTATTTGGCATGGTTGCCCCAAGTTCCCCATGTTCCCCTGGGCGGGTCTCGGGTGTGGGCTCAATCGGTGTTAATAAACCCGGGACTCCTTCCGTTGATGAAAACACAACAGCCCCCGGATCTTTCAAAAATTGGAATCGAGAACATGACGTGTTTTTGTTTTGGGTTGACTTTTCAAAGTGAGAGGCGATTGGTGAGATCAGTGCATTTTGTTTTGGACTATTTGCTTTAATTACATTCAGTTTTTCCAGTCTTTTCCGTTTGAGGGTGCCTCGTGAGGCTGAGATCGTATCCCCGGGTGCCTTCCTCACTTTACCAGACCTCATGGTGAAACCTGAAGGTACAAGAACTTGAATTGACTTTAGGTTTGTCTTTATCTTTGTCTTTATTAAATCCTAGTCCTTGATTTAAATCTCAGTCCAGACTAAATAATGGTTTAAACAGACCCCTTGCTGAACCCTGCGGGGTGTTCACTCAACCTCGATAGTACAGGGCTGCGCGGGCTGCACACCCTCCCAAGCCTGTCTGCACCCTCCGTTCTCAGCCGTGTAACCACTTCCTACATAAGCACGACACACGAGGGTCTGGTGCAGCTGCCGTCAGGGAGGCAACGTTACGCTGATTGTGCAATCGCAATTGCCGGTTTTGCAGTGTTAGGCAGGGTTAAGCAGGGGCAAAGGGGTGGGTATGACCCAGTCAAAATTATATTTTCGCGGAAGTCAGTGCATTGTCAGCATACCTTAGTATAACCTTAATATAACCTTTTTCGGAACTGCGCCTTTTCTAAGGGGCACAGAAGACTCTGAAAAAACGCTGCTTATAGTTTTATAATGTTTGTGATAGGCAGGACTACAATTAATTGTTTTTTTGGGATTACCAAACCAGTCACTGCCCGGTGATGATAACCCTCCACCAGCTTACCGCTTGCCGCTTGTGCTGAGGCCAGTTGACCACGACCTCGGAATCAGCATGCCTATCTTGGTTTTGCTTGACTTGGCTCGGCTCGGCTTGGCTTATCAATCCCACAACTCCACGATTTAGGGCTGGAGCTCCCGGGCTAACATGGCCTCCCTGGCCACACAGTTGCAGGTTCCTGATGCCTGATGAAGATGTCTGATGTCAAAATGTAAAAAAATGTGTTTTAAAGCCAGTGGCAGTGATGGCAGAGAAGGCAGAGAAGGCAGGGAAAGGCAGGTATGATGGGCTCCCAAGTCAGTGAATTCAGCGATGGTGGTCTTAGCGCTTAGTGCTCGGTGTTTAGTCGCCTGGTCATCAGGGCGATTGTTGGAACAATTTCCGCCGCTTTTTATAAAGAGAGGCTTTCCTTTTCCTTTTCCCAATACACCAAAACCAAAACCAGTGGCAACCAGTCGTCCAGCTTTCTGCCGTTGAGGCCACAGTCCACAGCCCGCAGCCCGCAGCCTGCAGCAGTCCTCGGGTGAAGCGGCCCTGCCTCGGGGCAGTATCGGACTGGATTGACTGAGTCCGTTAGCGGCCACGCTCCCGCCTCGTCGGAGGTGACGTAGGTGATTTTCCTCAAAGCGCCACCGGTATCCTGCAGCTGCGCGTTTATCTGCTCGTAGGTCTACCACGGCCACAACCACGGAGCTGTCCCCAGCAGAGCAGCAGAACAGCAACAGCAACAGCATCCAGCTCCGGCGACTGGCGTTTCAGGTGTTTCAGCAGAATGGCGTTTTCGGCAGCAGCGTGTCTCTCCCAGCTCTCTAGCGCACTCTAGTGTCAGCTATGGTTCACACCAAATGACCACAAGGTGCAAATTGACTTGAATGGACTTGATAATGTAGGGTCATATCTGCTCATGCAGATATGTACACACATGGCATATAGTGCACCCTGCCCTAGGGCTGTAAGGCCTGCAATAGGGGTGGCTTACCTATACCTTATGCAGTGTATGGGGGCATGGCACATGGGGCTGTGTTCCATGTTGACTCTTCAGATTTCTCTGTGCCAAGATACACAGCCTGCAATGGCAGTGTGCATGGTCTTGGTGAGGGGTCCCTGGGTTGGCACAATTTGTGCTGCAGCCCCAGTGAATCTCTCTTAGTACCAGTATCCTAGGTACCAGGGGTACCATTTACTTGAGATGTACAGGGGTGGCTGAAGTGGTGCCAATCGTGGTACAGTTTTGGGAAAGAGATCTGGCACTGGGAACCCGGTTGGCAGGGACCCAGTACACTTACAGTTTAAAATAACATCATGCAAAAAGTGAGTGCTAACCATGTCAAATGAGATACTTTCCTGCACTTCTCCACAATGAGCAACTAAAGATGGACTGTCTGGGATCTTCTCACTTCTTGAAAAACACTGTGCCCTTTTACAGTGCTCCAAAAGGGGGTGGTGATGGACGGAGCATCTGAACCAATCAAACACTCACACCCAGTCAAAAGATCTGGGTTTAATCCATCACCGTTCTTTAGCCCACTCTGCCACCCCAGTTCAGACATGGCTATATGCAAATCAGTCTGACCCTGTGCCTCATGGGAACAGTCCAGCCCGAACTGCCAAGCCATGCCCTCCCTGGACCGGAAACAAGCTTCCGAGGACCAGTTTCTGGCATTACAGCCGTCTTAAGCCCGGCTTGCTTGAATCCAGTGGCAAAGTGAGCAAGGGACTCACGTCTTGTGATGTATTCCTATAGGTTCTGAATCGATCCCCCTATTCCTGACCCTATTCTGGTTAAACAAACTAACAAGTTAACTAGCAGCCAGCCCATTAGGCAGAAAACCCCCATGATGCAGATACCGTTATCTGACGCAGTCACACTACGGCACAGGAACGTGTTATCTGATTAGGTCATAACGCTTGCGATCTAATTAGACAAGCGATATTCCTCCAGCCCTGATAAGGCATTCGGAGTTCTCATAACAAATCAAACCTATGACAACCTGGGCAAAACCCTGCGGCCATTGTTTTGATTTCACCGAGAACTTCAGCAAAAGAATGTGCTAACGAGCAAGTCGTATGACATCCTTATTGACGTATCTATGTCCATCCTTACGTCAATCTCGGCACCTTAAAGGTATAAATATTACCGATATTGCCCTATGCAAACACACGCGGTGGTGACGAGACGGAGCAGCCATACTTGCCGAAGCGAAGAGCAGAGCAGACCCCGCTGGCGCAGCCCCGCCTTCCTGACGCGCTGAGAGACGCGCTGCTTTCTCCTGCCGAGAAATCCAGCACCGGCGCTTCTGGGTAGCCCTCCCGGGCAGCCTGGAATATCGAGACCAGAGAGAGAGATACCATCCCTCATTCATCCTAAACTTCCAGGTACAGAACTGAATAACCCCTCACAGAGAATTCTTTAGTTATTCACTTGGCAAAAACAAACTTAACTTAAACTGTAACTTTCTATTCCCGCCCACGCATTAGACTTAGGTCAGGTACGCGGGGTAGGCGTATTTAGAAACACCAGTTGAGTACGTTTAGTCAAATGTATATGTGTATGTAATATATTTTATTCATTTTAAAACATCATATGGCTTAGAAACCATATCAATGTTTTTACAGTATTATTTTATACTTCTGCTTTTAATGTATGCACTTTACTTAACTATAAGTATTGCAATAATATCGTTCCATTTCTCTTGTATGAGAAAAGAGACTGATCAATAAATAACACCTTTTTATTGAACACGCCCGTCTCTTCCTTTTCTCTACAATCTGATGAGACTAAGAATGCACGTACTGACTGAGTAAAATAATTTGCCTTTTGTTCACACGACTCTCGAGATACACTCTTGATTAGGGTAGAGCAAAGTTGTCATGTTCTATGGTTGTCAGAAACTAAATCCCTTCTTGTCTAATCAGGGGAGTTAATTCTTTCCTGAACATTCGAGAAAGTTTCTAGTGAACTCTGAGCTAAGCTGGCAAACCCAAAACTTTAAGTCTAATATCGACAGTAGTAGACCTAGTTAACGTCTGGTCTAGGCCTTTACTATTGAAGGTACTATTCCAATGCGCAGAGCCTATTGGGATGATAGGAACTACACTACATGGCGCCCAACGTGTTTGGAAAGGGCGATAAAACTATCGTAAGACATTTAGAGTAACTCAGTCGTGCTTTCTCACTCAGACCCCTTTTTCCACACAATACTCCAAAGACGTCTGGAGTGGGTGAAAGGTAATATCCTCCAAAACCTCGCAGTAGGGAACTCCTATGTATGGTTCTTGGTATAGTCAACGTTGAAGGATACACTGTTCCAAAATATTGTGCATCTAAATCTTTGTTTCCATAAGAAACCTGATCTGCAAACAAAAAACATAACCTTCCTGTCGGTAAAATGGGAGACAGTGATGAAGAAAGAGAGGCAGTTAGATTAGCAACTGAACTCGCAGAAGCTGATGCTACCATGCAGGAAGCAGACCCGAATATAATACTCATTCCGGTCATCAAAAGGAAATCTATAACCATAAAACTTATAGAAAATGGACTGACACCTAGAGGTGGTACAGTCATATTCGTAATTGAGGCAAACGAATATCGGCAGACAGAGGTATACTATTCATGGATAAATTTTCCAGCAGCAAATCCTGTAACAAAGTACTTCCACTATTACAAAATAGAGGAACCTCCTGAAATGTACACTCCTTTCGAGGAGGTGGAAGTACCACTTAAATTTCAAGAGCATTTGCTCTTATTTAATGGCGCCCTAATACACAATAATCACATCACCAGGCTCGGTCCTTTAGGTAGACCAGGAGCAACGTGGCCGGTCCTAGCCGGATACACACCACATCCAGACATCGATGGGATGTCTGCACCACACCTGTTAACACAGCTAGAACAATTAATAAAAATACACAGACAATTAGTCCAGTATGTGATGCGGACTTCAACAATTCAGCCAGCGATTAAACTCCCACAGCTGACCCCTCACCAGGGGAACACAAATAAAATTACACCACAGAACATCCAGTCCTGCCTAGGTAAAGTACCGGCTAAACGGGAACAAATACCATTCTGGTTGGCACAGAAAATCACCCAAATAGAGGCGGTGTTTCCAGACACCACCCCGCTAGAAAAGCACAGGATTCTGACTATCTGTCTTCCAATGGGAATCGCACCACACATTGAGGACTGTGACACTTGGGGTACAGTCTTTGCTTCCATTTACACAAAAACGCACGGTGTTCCATCCATTTCGGTAATACCAGATGTGCTAAAACAAATTCAAGACGAATACGGTCCAGAACCCGCTTTAACTCTTGGTATGAAATTACTGAAAGACTTCAAGCAGGTCTCGGCTATATTATTAGCCAACATAAAAGGAGAAGCAGCAAACGTGGCGATCCGCCAGAGGTTAAAAGAGACAGATATAGCAGACCAACCAGCTGAAATTGCCAGAATCATAGAAAAATCCTATGAGGAACTAGGCAGAGATAGTTTAGGTGGAATACCAGTAAAACCACAACTGATTGAAAGTCCTGAAAAAATATTTTTTAATAATAATTCAATATCACAGAAAAAGAACTGGGATGGAAACAAACAATCCAATCCTAAAGAAAAGAAATTCCAGTCCAGAGGAAGGTCTCCTAGGCGAAGAGAGAAATCTCCGAACCAAAGACACAGGTCACCTCAGAGTGACCCCTCTGGGAAAAGATATAACCTTAGAAATAGGGATAATATAAAGAAACCTGATAGATATCAAGACATTGATACACGTCCCTCTCAATCTTTTCAGACTTCCTCGCAGAAATCGGAAAGAAGAGGACGATCAGAACAAAGAGAAGAGCACGCCAAGTCCAAAGACAAGGAACCTGCTCAGCTAAAAAAGAAATTACAATTTCCAAAGAAGAAGGTAGCCAGCATTAAAATAGTTAACAATGCCGAGAATTCTGAGGACACAACTGAAAAACGGAGAATGGGCTCAGACAATGCTAGACAGCGCAGCAGAAGTGAGCATAGCTCGCAAAGTCCTTATGAATCATCTGGAGACCGTGGACACGAATGAATATCTTCAAGTGGAAACTGCGGACACCAGAGTTAGCAAACCCCACAAAATATACGAAATAACATTGCGTATAGAGGGGGATAAGACTAGAAAAATAAGGGGACTATTTTGGGATAATCTCTCCAAGGGCTATGATATCCTTCTAGCTGAAAAAGACTGGCCACCAGAGTTTGTCAGGGATTGCCCTCATGGCGAAGAAGTAATTATGCCTGCCTTCTCAAATCATATCCCAATTCATAAAAAATATACACTTGCTAGAAAGTGGGCAGTGGCTCTAGCTCCTGCTTTATATAAAAATCACGTAGGATGGGATGAGGACTCACCTCCTCACAAAATCCAGTTAAAATCACAACCTACTGCACAAAGGCAGTACCCAATTAAGCAAGAAGCTAAAAAACAGGTAAAAGAAATACTAGATCAGCTAGAATACCAGGGGGTGATTGAAACTTGCACCTCACAAATGAACAACCCTTTGTTTCCGGTCTCCAAACCAGACAATTCATATCGTCTAGTTTTGGATTACCGACACCTTAACACATGTTGCAAAACTTTTGCAGTGCAAAACTCACATAGTGCTGCACTAATGAATAACATAGTGCGCAAAAAATACAAAACAACATTAGACATCTCTAATGGATTCTTTTGTCAAAACATAGCACCAGAGAGCAGATATTTAACTGCATTCTCAATAAATGGCACTCAAAAACAATTCTGTCGGTTAGCCCAGGGGTACAAGAACAGCCCGGGAGTATTCTCAGCGAGAGTAACAGAATTACTACAAATATATGATGATGAAGCATTATCTTATGTCGATGACATTTACTTAACAGATGATGACTTGGAGACTCACTTGAAGAGGGTGAACACCATGATACTTGGGTTCGCAGCAGAGGGTTACAAATTCAACTTTAAAAAATCCAGAATTGCCCATCTGACAGTCCTGTTCTTAGGATATGAATTATCAAGTGAAGGCAAAAGCCTGGCAGACAATTTCCTAGAGAAATGTGCCGTAATCCAAGCACCTAGAACACTAAAAAACCTACAGTCGATTCTAGGCTTCCTAAATTTCGGAAGAACATACATTGCAAATTACGCAGAAAGGGTCAAACCCCTTTATGATCTGATAAAACCAGATTTTAAAAAATCCAATTGGACTCAAATACACACAGAAATTTTGAGATCCTTACAAACAGACATGCTAATTAAAACAAAATTAGAAACACGTGATAACACACGCAATCTTGTGATTCGAGTCATCCCAGGGAGATGCGGATTCACATACCTGACCTCTAATGAGGGAGAAAAGGTACCAATTGCATTCAAATCACACTTGTACACAGAAGCTGAACAGAAATTCAGCATTGAAGAAAAAATTGTTCATGCAGTTCAAACCGCAATAGATAGAGAAAAAGATCAAGCGGACGGTAGACACATCACAGTCAGAACAGCTGAATCAGCCTTTGAGGCATTAACAACACCGTGTAATTTACCAACAACAACATTGAATCCGGAATGGATACAATGGGTGAATTCAATCACAACGGACAAAGTATACTACTACTTTGATCCAGAACTAGAAGAGTTAAAAAATCTAGAATATGTAAGAACATTCCCTCTGCCAATCGACATTCTGCCTTTACGACATTACGCCTGTGTAATCTATACAGACGGACATGCTCAACCCCCCGTTTGGGGAGAACAAGCATACAACCCCACATGTGGGATTACAAAAGAAGTGTGGCGCGGAGGTAAACTAAGACCTCTATTAACAAAAACGCACTCAGTTGAAACTAATTCAGAACAACAGACTGAAATAATAGCATTGAAAATGGCGCTAGATAATGCGGATCGCGAATTCCCGACACTTATAGTGTCAAATTCATATTACTGCGTCAAATCATATAACAAGGATTTGCAGACATGGATTCAAAACGATTACAAAGATGACACAGATGCACCAATAAAGCAAAAACTGCTCTGGGAACAAATAGCTCTTTTACAAAAAGAACTACCAAAGACTCACGTGACACATTCACTGAGTCATCAGCGTGATGGCGTTCACGTTGCAGGGAATTCATTGGCTGAAACAGCCACAACGGCAGCCACTAAACCGGCTCCCGTAGTTTGAAAAAAGCGTACATTAAAATACATTGACGGTGAAACAGTGCTTGCGGTGAAAACGTCATCAAAAGGCGACTGCTCAGCGCTACCGATCAACTATCCACTCAATTATACATACATAATCGATGCAAACTCCGTCCCTTTTGCTCGAATCCCTGGAGTGGGGGATAGAGTGATTCCAAACATGGACAGGAGAAACTTGTTAATCGCAGACGCACATATGGGCGAGGGTCTCAGACACCTCAAACTAAAAGATTCTCTGGAAGAATTACAATCAAGGTACTGGTGGCCAGGCATGAGCCTGCGTAACACCATGTTTGTAAAAAACTGCCCAAACTGCAACAGAGATCGCAGTGGGGAGAGAACCAGTTTAATACCTCGTCGTTTTACTCCAGAAAAAATCAAGAGTAAAAAGGAAGGCTTGCGATTAACATATACAGGCTAGTTTCCACTTATAATGTAAATCACCAGCACTCGGCTGACGTCTGGACTGTTATACAGAGATTTGCGAGTCTAAATGGCATATACGCTAAGAGCATGCTACGTTTGACCATCGTTTTCACTCTAGCCCACCAGCCTGAGGGGAAACATGGCCAAATGAGCATAGCACAGCGGGAATCTTCTCACTTCCTTCCTGAGGGATACGGGATGGTGTAAAGAAAAAACCAAGGCATAAAGCAATCTATAACGGAAAGGATATTAGGTTCGGGAGCTGGGTGGGTCAAACATCTAATAAGTGTCCAACGTAGTCTAAATAACTTGCCAAGAAATTCTCTGAAGGGATTCAGTCCGTACGAATTATTATTTGGAACTAGGATGTTAATCTCTGACATTGATAGTCAGACTTCAGTGGTGAAAGAAAAAAGCTTTGATATCAAAGACCGTTTGGCTATTTTGCAGGACTTAAACAAAACAAGAAAAGACCTGAGCAACATAAAATTGAAACAACAGCCAACAACCACTGAAGAACCACCACCTGTCCCAGCAAGACCTGTCTGGAATCCAAAAGTCGGGGATCTAGTCAGGGAAAAGATCGCGGTAAAGAAGGAATTTGGGCCTTCTTACAGAAAAGCAGTTCCTGTCTTGTCTGTCAACGGGACAAGATCAGTTGTACTACCGCCACTTGCTGGTAAAAAGGAGAACCGAGTTGTATCCATCGACCTGGTAAAACCACAATCATGTGGCCGATAACAAACAGTAGGCCAAGTAGACTCCCAATAAGTAGCAGAACACCAAGGTTTGCTACCAGTACAGAGGTCCTAACAAAGAGGCTCATCACATTCGAAACGCCTACAGAAGAACAACAAGGACTATGCAACAATACAATGGAACTTAGACCTCTGAAAACCCAAATAAAAACATTTAGCAGAGACACACCAATCTACAATGAAGTACCAAGTGAAAATGCAAGAAATAGAAATCCTGAACCAATTGGAACAATTGACAGAACTGCATCCGGCTACTTCATAAACTTCGATGATTCCTCTGAAGGCTTCAGTGAATCAAAGACACAGCCATCATCAAAAACCTTTAAAGATAAAGCTAAAGAACTTTTGAAACAACTAAAAGAAACATATCTGATTTCTCCATGGATTGAATTTTGGGTGGGTTTTGGTGCATTTATCCTCATACTTTGGCTCATCATGGTATTAACTTTGGGACGCTTCATTGAGGGAAAATATGCTAAAATGGACACAGCAAGTCAGAAAATCAACTTGATCCTCAAACCACACACATCTTCACACGTCGAGAAAAGAGAACTTTCTTCAGTCAACTTCACAGCCAATCCGATACCTGGTGGGGTAGCATGGGACAACACTGACTATGAAATGTATGGTCCGGTCGAAATCCTGAAATATCCACACCAAATTAAGATCTCATTGAGTGACTTTGTAAAACCAAACTCATTTGCTGATGATTGGGACTTCGAAAGCATTAATAATATGATGTCTGACTTAGTAATGTCTGCTAAATTTACCAAACATGATTATTTGCAGGGTTCTACAAATTATGATAGTATGTATTGCTACAACCACTATGGTAACCATTTTATTCATAGATCTGCACAACCTAGAAATGTTTTAAATTATAATCAATGGGAACATTGTGCAACTCCTCCAAAAGGAAGCTCAAGAACCTTCTATGACAAATATTCATACTTTTCAGGTTTTACCATAAGTAATGCTGAAACATTTTATTTCAAATTGTCAAACAAGACAGGGACCAAGACCATGATAACCAACACAAAATTGATTTATTCAGACTCATTCTTTGAAAAAATGAATACTTTTGGTTTTGATTATTGGGACAAAAATGTTGAATTGAAAAGTGTTTGGGGCACAAAAGAATGGCAAGTACAGGGTATAGAATCTTTGTTTAGAGCCTGCATGATCCCAGAACAAATTATATTTTTAAATGACACTGTTCAACAAACTACCTGTCTTGGCCTAGCCAAAATCAAAGATTTAAATAAAACCGTCTATTCCAAAGCCAACAATGTTCAGCAATAGCTCTACAGATGAAGAGATAGACGTAAACTATGTATTAAACCAAAACAGAACACATCCTGATTGGAAACAGTGGTTGCTCTGGCCCACAGATACTAATAACTGTCAAGACAGATTCCTGAATAAAACACAGGGGTTCAAAATGACCAGGCCAGACCCTAGATATCCTCAAAGACATCACCCAGGGATAATAACCACCTACAGTGTGGGCAAATTATGCCTTCAATGGCTACAAACTTCCACACTGCCAGAAATTAAGCAACACCTAACTTTACTTACTGATGGTGCTGACTTGCGTGATTTCATAATGGGACCACGCAAACAGCGTCAAAAGCGTTTCATAGCAGCCTCTGTATATGCAGCATACAATGAGGCCTGGAAGGTTACTCAAATTGAAACAGCAGAGAGAATACGGGAAATTGACCGTATTAATTTGGAAAAATCACTTTCTGTAGTGGACAATGGGTTAATGACTCTGTCCTCCAGAATTTTTTCTTTGGACAGCATTGTGTCTTCAGCAATCGACATATTATCGCAAGACTTACTGTTGCTACAACACGGTCAGTCTCAATTGCGTTCTATTGTACAGCTTGGCTGGACGTTACAAAATCTGCGTTCAGGATATGTGCCTTGGCGTTTAATCAACACAACGTCACTATTCCAAATCTTTAACCTTACTGATAGACAAATCAGTATGGCACAAAAGGGTGCTGATTATACAATCTTGAGCATTGAAAAACTCGAAAGATTACCAGTGACAATGTCAGAACGACCTGTCAGTGAATGGATAATACATGGGATAATAAATATTCCAATCTCAACCTTCAGGTTTCAATACTGCCAAAAATATATACAGGCTGGCATGTACGAGAAATTGGGAAAGGGGTACATTAAAACAACATGGAACCTGCCCTATTCACATGCATGTGTCAGTAATAAAGGACAGAAAGTGTTTCTTAGTGGCAATAATTGTGCGATGTCACTAAGCAGCACACTTCTGTGTAACGGAATTAGTTTGCATGGAGCCTGTGAAGGGAATTCATACAACCTTTCATGTCACCAGCAAGGCGCACCTGCAACTGAGATAGAACCATTCTTTCAAAGACTCTATAATGGGAGTTACATTCTAATTGTAGACCGCAGATGTTGTAGTCTTATGCCCGGGACTCCTTATCTCGTAACTACGACTGCGAAGGTCAAGTGCTGTGGACGCTCATTGTTCCCCAGCTCCTTTCCAGACAGGGAGGCAAGGGCATGGCCCAATTTGAAAATTACTTCTATTTGAATAGATACTTTAAGCAGAATGAAAACAGTGCTTCTTCAGACGCCTACCAGGCTCTCGTCATCAAAAGAAACATATGATCTCCAAGTCGCAAGGACGACTGCAGAGATACATTCATTGTTATCAACTAATTCCCCCATACATTTCGCGGAAATCCTTAATGAAATCTTAAATATTTCTGATACCAATGGGGTCTCAAAGGTATTTAAGACAGTATTTTCGATGGCATTAACACCATTCAAAGCCATACTGGGTATTTTTCCAGATTTCGTCCATTCGATTTTTGGCGGACTTCCCCTGATCTTGGGACTAATTGCAGGAATCCTATTCTTAGTCCTTATTTTTCGTTATGGCAACCCATGTCACAGACAAAACTCTTGCGACAAGGGAAGAAACAATCCTAGCCATTGGATACCGGGACCGGATATCAAAAATCCTGGGACTCTCCCGGCTTAGAGACCTGAACATGACTTGGTTTCTATCATTTCGACCAATGTGGCAACGATGTGTTTTACCTGTACTAAGGTGTCTGCTATGCGGAGAAGAATGCGTGTTAGACACCTGTCTGACGCTACAATCGGATGCGCCAATGGATGCAGAAACATTGTTGAGCCCAATCAAGGTTCACGCTTTGTACTGCCCTCAAAGGCTACCAATCCTGATGACGGCATTCGTGGAAGCTTCACCACTACGATTGAGGGGTAGTGAAGTTCAAGATGAAAGCAGCATCGAACAGGTACGACCTTCTGTCAGTAATGGAAATCAGAATGTCAATGGAGACAATCATGCGCACGAATGCATGGTTACACCTATTTCCGAGTTAGTGGAACTCTCCCAGGAAGCTGTTGACAGCTTTTTCGAAAGCCTAAATGATATGATGTTCTCACCAGATCAGAAATAGAGACTTTTGAGCAAGCTTGCACACGGCGTTCCCTGAATTCGGCCTTCAACTTTAAAAATAAAGTCACATGAACAATTTTCCCTCCAGTTCACGGACAGCAATTTTTTCAACAGCCCCAAAATATTTTTGCATATTTTTCGGGACACTATCTTCTGCTTAAAGTAAGAAACTATTCTTAAAGAACTAAGATTCCTAATTTTAGATAGCTTATAGACATTAGCTGCCCGCTGGAATGTTCATAAATATTTTATTCTGTGATGGAATGGTCTCGACCTTTTTTTCTGTATTAAGAGCCATTTCATGTGTAAATTCTCATACCAAATAGCAATAATGTATACAAATGTGTGATTACTGTGGCATTATTCTACAGCTTGAGTGCATACAATACATATGACTGCAATTTTTCCGTATATTTGAAAATTTCAAAATGCATTTATGTATTTTGGGGTGGTAAGGTATACACAATACTCTATAGTATGTTGTACTATGTTTTACTATGCATAGATTAGTAAATATGGCCATAGTTAGCGTGGAGTGGGTGTGATGTATTCCTATAGGTTCTGAATCGATCCCCCTATTCCTGACCCTATTCTGGTTAAACAAACTAACAAGTTAACTAGCAGCCAGCCCATGAGGCAGAAAACCCCCATGATGCAGATACCGTTATCTGACGCAGTCACACTACGGCACAGGAACGTGTTATCTGATTAGGTCATAACGCTTGCGATCTAATTAGACAAGCGATATTCCTCCAGCCCTGATAAGGCATACGGAGTTCTCATAACAAATCAAACCTATGACAACCTGGGCAAAACCCTGCGGCCATTGTTTTGATTTCACCGAGAACTTCAGCAAAAGAATGTGCTAACGAGCAAGTCATATGACATCCTTATTGACGTATCTATGTCCATCCTTACGTCAATCTCGGCACCTTAAAGGTATAAATATTACAGATATTGCCCTATGCAAACACACGCGGTGGTGACGAGACGGAGCAGCCATACTTGCCGAAGCGAAGAGCAGAGCAGACCCCGCTGGCGCAGCCCCGCCTTCCTGACGCGCTGAGAGACGCGCTGCTTTCTCCTGCCGAGAAATCCAGCACCGGCGCTTCTGGGTAGCCCTCGCAGGCAGCCTGGAATATCGAGACCAGAGAGAGAGATACCATCCCTCATTCATCCTAAACTTCCAGGTACAGAACTGAATAACCCCTCACAGAGAATTCTTTAGTTATTCACTTGGCAAAAACAAACTTAACTTAAACTGTAACTTTCTATTCCCGCCCACGCATTAGACTTAGGTCAGGTACGCGGGGTAGGCGTATTTAGAAACACCAGTTGAGTACGTTTAGTCAAATGTATATGTGTATGTAATATATTTTATTCATTTTAAAACATCATATGGCTTAGAAACCATATCAATGTTTTTACAGTATTATTTTATACTTCTGCTTTTAATGTATGCACTTTACTTAACTATAAGTATTGCAATAATATCGTTCCATTTCTCTTGTATGAGAAAAGAGACTGATCAATAAATAACACCTTTTTATTGAACACGCCCGTCTCTTCCTTTTCTCTACAATCTGATGAGACTAAAAATGCACGTACTGACTGAGTAAAATAATTTGCCTTTTGTTCACACGACTCTCGAGATACACTCTTGATTAGGGGAGAGCAAAGTTGTCATGTTCTATGGTTGTCAGAAACTAAATCCCTTCTTGTCTAATCAGGGGAGTTAATTCTTTCCTGAACATTCGAGAAAGTTTCTAGTGAACTCTGAGCTAAGCTGGCAAACCCAAAACTTTAAGTCTAATATCGACAGTAGTAGACCTAGTTAACGTCTGGTCTAGGCCTTTACTATTGAAGGTATTATTCAAATGCGCAGAGCCTATTGGGATGATAGGAACTACACTACAGTCTGAGCATACCCTGCCACACTTATGGCGGCCAAAAGCGGTACAAAAGGGGGTGGTGATGGAGGGAGCATCTGAACCAATCAAACACTCACACCCATTCAAAAGATCTGGGTTTAATCCATCACCGTTCTTTAGCCCACTCTGCTACCCCGGTTCAGACATGGCTATATGCAAATCAGTCTGACCCGGTGACTCATGGGAACAGTCCAGCCCGAACTGCCAAGCCATGCCCTCCCTGGACCGGAAACAAGCTTCCGAGGACCGGTTTCTAGCATTACAGCCGTCTTCAGCCCGGCTTGCTTGAATCCAGTGGCAAAGTGAGCAAGGGACTCATGTCTGAGCATACCCTGTCACACTTATGGTGGCCAAAAGCGGTACAAAAGGGGGTGGTGATGGACGGAGCATCTGAACCAATCAAACACTCACACCTAGTCAAAAGATCTGGGTTTAATCCATCACCGTTCTTTAGCCCACTCTGCCAGCCCAGTTCAGACATGGCTATATGCAAATCAATCTGACCCTGTCCCTCATGGGAACAGTCCAGCCCGAAGCAGCCAAGCCAGGCCTTCCCTGGACTGGAAACAAGCTTCCGAGGACCAGTTTCTGGCATTACAGCCGTCTTCAGCTCGGCTTGCTCGAATCCAGTGGCAAAGTGAGCAAGGGACTCACGTCTGAGCATACCCTGCCACACTTATGGCTTCCAAAAGCGGTACAAAAGGGGGTGGTGATGGACGGAATATCTGAACCAATCAAACACTCACACCCAGTCAAAAGATCTGGGTTTAATCCATCACCGTTCTTTAGCCCATTCCGCCACCCCAGTTCAGACATGGCTATATGCAAATCAGTCTGAATCTGTGCCTCATGGGAACAGTCCAGCCCGAACTGCCAAGCCATGCCCTCCCTGGACCGGAAACAAGCTCCGAGGACCGGTTTCTGGCATTACAGCCGTCTTCAGCCCGGCTTGCTTGAATCCAGTGGCAAAGTGAGCAAGGGACTCACGTCTGAGCATACACTTCCACACTTATGGCGGCCAAAAGCGGGACAAAAGGGGGTGGTGATGGAAGGAGCATCTGAACCAATCAAACACTCACACCCAGTCAAAAGATCTGGGTTTAATCCATCACCGTTCTTTCGCCCACTCTGCCACCCCAGTTCAGACATGGCTATATGCAAATCAGTCTGACCCTGTGCCTCATGGGAACAGTCCAGCCCGAAATGCCAAGCAATGCCCTCCCTGGACCGGAAACAAGCTTCCGAGGACCGGTTTCTGGCATTACAGCCGTCTTCAGCCCGGTTTGCTTGAATCCAGTGGCACAGTGAGCAAGGGACTCACGTCTGAGCATACCCTGCCACACTTATGGTGGTCAAAAGCGGTACAAAAGGGGGTGGTGATGGACGGAGCATCAGAACTAATCAAACACCCACTCCCAGTCAAATGATCTGGGTTTAATCCATCACCGTTCTTTAGCCCACTCTGTCACTCCAGTTCAGACATGGCTATATGCAAATCAGTTTGACCATGTGCCCCATGGGAACAGTCCAGCCCGAACTGCCAAGCCATGCCCTCCATGGATCGGAAACAAGCTTCCGAGGACCGGTTTCTGCCATTACAGCCGTCTTCAGCCCGGCTTGCTTGAATCCAGTGGCAAAGTGAGCAAGGGACTCACGTCTGAGCATACCCTGCCACACTTATGGCGGCCAAAAGCGGTACAAAAGGGGGTGGTGATGGACGGAGCATCTGAACCAATAAAACACTCACACCCAGTCAAAAGATCTGGGTTTAATCCATCACCGTTCTTTAGCCCACTCTGCCACCCCAGTTCAGACATGGCTATATGCAAATCGTACAAAAAGGGGGTGGTGATGGACGGAGCATCTAAACCAATCAAACAATCACACCCAGTCAAAAGATCTGGGTTTAATCCATCACCGTTCTTTAGCCCACTCTGCCACCCCAATTTAGACATGGCTATATGCAAATCGGTCTGACCCTGTGCCTCATGGGAACAGTCCAGCCCAAACTGCCAAGCCATGCCCTCCCTGGACCGGAAACAAGCTTCCGAGGACCGGTTTCTGGCATTACAGCCGTCTTCAGCCCGGCTTGTTTGAATCCAGTGGCAAAGTGAGCAAGGGACTCACGTCTGAGCATACCCTGCCACACTTATGGCGGTCAAAAGCGGTACAAAAGGGGGTGGTGATGGACGGAGCATCAGAACCAATCAAACACTCACTCCCAGTCAAACGATCTGGGTTTAATCCATCACCGTTCTTTAGCCCACTCCGCCACCCCAGTTCAGACATGGCTATATGCAAATCAGTCTGACCCTGTGCCCCATGGGAACAGTCCAGCCCGAACTGCCAAGCCATGCCCTCCCTGGACCGTAAACCAGCTTCAGAGGACCCGTTTCTGGCATTACAGCCGTCTTCAGCCCGGCTTGCTTGAATCCAGTGGCAAAGTGAGCAAGGGACTCACGTCTGAGCATACCCTGCCACACTTATGGCGGCCAAAAGCGGTACAAAAGGGGGTGGTGATGGACGGAGCATCAGAACCAATCAAACACTCACTCCCAGTCAAACGATCTGGGTTTAATCCATCACCGTTCTTTAGCCCACTCTGCCACCCCAGTTCAGACATGGCTATATGCAAATCAGTCTGACCCTGTGCCCCATGGGAACAGTCCAGCCCGAACTGCCAAGCCATGCCCTCCCTGGACCAGAAACAAGCTTCAGAGGACCGGATTCTGGCATTACAGCCGTCTTCAGCCCGGCTTGCTTGAATCCAGTGGAAAAGTGAGCAAGGGACTCACGTCTTAGCATACCCTGCCACACTTATGGCGGCCAAAAGCGGTACAAAAGGGGGTGGTGATGGACGGAGCATCTGAACTAATCAAACACTCACACCCAGTCAAAAGATCTGCTTTTAATCCATCACCGTTCTTTAGCCCACTCTGCCACCCCAGTTCAGACATGGCTATATGCAAATCAGTCTGACCCTGTGCCTCATGGGACAGTCCAGCCCGAACTGCCAAGCCATGCCCTCTCTGGACCGGAAACAAGCTTCCGAGGACCGGTTTCTGGCATTACAGCCGTCTTCAGCCCGGCTTGCTTGAATCCAGTGGCAAAGTGAGCAAGGGACTCACGTCTGAGCATACCCTGCCACACTTATGGCGGCCAAAAGCGGTACAAAAGGGGGTGGTGATGGACGGAGCATCTGAACCAATCAAACACTCACACCCAGTCAAAAGATCTGGGTTTAATCCATCACCGTTCTTTAGCCCACTCTGCCACCTCAGTTCAGACATGGCTATATGCAAATCAGTCTGACCCTGTGCCTCATGGGAACAGTCCAGCCCGAACTGGCAAGCCATGCCCTCCCTGGACGGGAAACAAGCTTCCGAGGACCGGTTTCAGGCATTACAGCCGTCTTCAGCCCGGCTTGCTTGAATCCAGTGGCAAAGTGAGCAAGGGACTCACGTCTGAGCATACCCTGCCACACTTATGGCGGCCAAAAGCGGTACAAAAGGGGGTGGTGATGGACGGAGCATCAGAACCAATCAAACACTCACTCCCAGTCAAACGATCTGGGTTTAATCCATCACCGTACTTTAGCCCACTCTGCCACCCCAGTTCAGACATGGCTATATGCAAATCAGTCTGAAAAGCGGTACAAAAGGGGGTGGTGATGGACGGAGCATCTGAACCAATCAAACACTCACACCCAGTCAAAAGATCTGGGTTTAATCCATCACCGTTCTTTAGCCCACTCTGCCACCCCAGTTCAGACATGGCTATATGCAAATCAGTCTGACCCTGTGCCTCATGGGAACAGTCCAGCCCGAACTGGCAAGCCATGCCCTCCCTGGACGGGAAACAAGCTTCCGAGGACCGGTTTCTGGCTTTACAGCCGTCTTCAGCCCGGCTTGCTTGAATCCAGCGGCACAGTGAGCAAGGGACTCACGTCTGAGCATACCCTGCCACACTTATGGCGGCCAAAAGCGGTACAAAAGGGGGTGGTGATGGACGGAGCATCAGAACCAATCAAACACTCAGTCCCAGTCAAACGATCTGGGTTTAATCCATCACCGTTCTTTAGCCCACTCTGCCACCCCAGTTCAGACATGGCTATATGCAAATCAGTCTGACCCTGTGCCCCATGGGAACAGTCCAGCCCGAACTGCCAAGCCATGCCCTCCCTGGACCGGAAACAAGCTTCAGAGGACCGGTTTCTGGCATTACAGCCGTCTTCAGCCCGGCTTGCTTGAATCCAGTGGCAAAGTGAGCAAGGGACTCACGTCTGAGCATACCCTGCCACACTTATGGCGGACAAAAGCGGTACAAAAGGGGGTGGTGATGGACGGAGCATCTGAACCAATCAAACACTCACACCCAGTCAAAAGATCTGGGTTTAATCCATCACCGTTCTTTAGCCCACTCTGCCACCCCAGTTCAGACATGGCTATATGCAAATCAGTCTGACCCTGTGCCCCATGGGAACAGTCCAGCCCGAACTGCCAAGCCATGCCCTCCCTGGACCGGAAACAAGCTTCAGAGGACCGGTTTATGGCATTATAGCCGTCTTCAGCCCGGCTTGCTTGAATCCAGTGGCAAAGTGAGCAAGGGACTCACGTCTGAGCATACCCTGCCACACTTATGGCGGCCAAAAGCGGTACAAAAGGGGGTGGTGATGGACGGAGCATCTGAACCAATCAAACACTCACACCCAGTCAAAAGATCTGGCTTTAATCCATCACCGTTCTTTAGCCCACTCTGCCACCCCAGTTCAGACATGGCTATATGCAAATCAGTCTGACCCTGTGCCTCATGGGAACAGTCCAGCCCGAACTGCCAAGCCATGCCCTCCCTGGACCGGAAACAAGCTTCCGAGGACCGGTTTCTGGCATTACAGCCGTCTTCAGCCCGGCTTGCTTGAATCCAGTGGCAAAGTGAGCAAGGGACTCACGTCTGAGCATACCCTGCCACACTTATGGCGGACAAAAGCGGTACAAAAAGGGGGTGGTGATGGACGGAACATCTGAACCAATCCAACACTCACACCCAGTCAAAAGATCTAAGTTTAATCCATCACCGTTCTTTAGCCCACTCTGCCACCCCAGTTCAGACATGGCTATATGCAAATCAGTCTGACCCTGTGCCTCATGGGAACAGTCCAGCCCGAACTGCCAAGCCATGCCCTCCCTGGACCGGAAACAAGCTTCCGAAGACCGGTTTCTGGCATTACAGCCGTCTTCAGCCCGGCTTGCTTGAATCCAGTGGCAAAGTGAGCAAGGGACTCAAGTCTGAGCATACCCTGCCACACTTATGGCGGCCAAAAGTGGTACAAAAGGGGGTGTTGATGGATGGACCATCTGAACAAATCAAACACTCACACCCAGTCAAAAGATCTGGGTTTAATCCATCACCGTTCTTTAGCCCACTCTACCACCCCAGTTCAGACATGGCTATATGCAAGTCAGTCTGACCCTGTGCCTCATGGGAACAGTCCAGCCCGAACTGCCAAGCCATGCCCTCGCTGGACCGGAAACAAGCTTCCGAGGACCGGTTTCTGGCATTACAGCCGTCTTCAGCCCGGCTTGCTTGAATCCAGTGGCAAAGTGAGCAAGGTGAAGTACTGGGTTTTTCAGAACCGGTACAGAACCGGTAACCCAGCGGTGCCAGGGACAACACCCTAAGACTTCGGGTTCTTCCTGTTTCAGACTACAGAAACACAGAGTCTTCTAGGTGAAGTCAAAGATCGAATTTATTGGCTGCAACCAAGTAACAGGCGTCCTAGAAGTACAACACGGTGTATATTCTCAGAAGACTGCTCAATCTTACAAAGCCAGCCTTCTCTTTTTATACAAAATAATACGCTTTAGGCAAACATTCTTTGTTTTACAGTTGACCATTCACGTATTTTCACTACAAAGGAAAAGCAGAGTCACGATGACAAGCCCATATTTCAGTTTGTCCAGCCCACAATTAATTACCCGGCAAGGCCCAGAACTTCCATCAGATATCGGTGGACCCCCAATCAAAACCGACACCTCCTCCTCGTAAAGCAAGCCATAAAGTAGGAAACAGGGACAGGTGTGTGTAAGATTAGGCATGGTTCGTGTGCGATGAAAGGTATATGATATGTTGTGCCTTGATGCTAATCTCATTCGGCCACTCGAAGAGGAACTGACCGAACAGGTTTGGCCTTGGGCAGTGGAGACAGCTTGCCCAGGTCGTAGAGGAGTCAGGGAAGGTGTGCGTGTCCTTCAGGATCGTGTTTGGCCTTAATCATTGTCCTATGTGAGGGCAACTCACAAAATGGCTGCCGTACACAAAATGGAACCCGTGGGTTCAAGACGAAAACTATGATTTCAGGGTGATTTCGTCACTCGAACATGACGAAAATACTCGTGGATAGTATACTCGCCATTCTCGGTCTATTGATACCAAAATCATCAAGATATGATGATGGTTTTTTATCGCATAAGCAAGGTGGTAGGGAGGGGTTTAATAAAAATGAGCTTCTGGAAAAGATAAAAGCAGGAGGGGGTTGCACAATCAGATCCTTTTATGCAATACTAACCAAAGGGAAGGTGGATGATTTGGAGAAAGTTAGCACTAAGTGGGTTGGAAAGTTGGGAGAGGATGCAGGAAGTTTTCAAGAGTCTTTAAATTTGGGATGTAATATTCTGTGCTCTGGACCCCTGCAATCGCAACACTACAAGACGTTATTTTCATTGTATTACACCCCAGCCAGAATAGCTAAGTGGGGAGGGTCCACTGGTATTACTTGCCCACGGTGTAATGCAGCAGCTGCCGATATTATCCATATGTTTGCTACTTGCCCCCAGTTATATACTTTGATTCGAAGTATAGAAGATTTTATTAATAATACTCTGGATATAAGAGTTAAACTAACATCTAGGATGATCTTGTTTGGAGTAGATAATCAAGTTGGATTGGATTATAAAGAATTTATGTTTGTAGCAACTGCAGTACTGAGACTATCAATTGCAAGAGTATGGTTGGATAAGGTACCCCCTGATTTACAAGTATGGCTGTCAAATCTGTTAGCTAGCTATAATCTTGAGAGAGCTATATATGCTCGGAAGGGGAAAAGGGGAAGGAGACTTGGGCTGAAAATTTGGGAACCAATAAACAAATGGAAGGAGAGGATGGCAGTGCAAGATACCGTAATTTGATGAATAGTAAAGGTTAGGATTCTTTTTTAATATAAATATATTGTTTATATTGTTTATATTGTTATGAAAAGCTTCAAACTAGTGGTAATCTGTAAAATGTATAAAAATATGTTTTGTAATTCAATGTGCAAGTTAACAGGAAAAAGGAGAAAAAAAAAATATAAAAAAAAAAAAAAAGAAGATATGATGATGGTTATGGCACGGGTCCAGAATTTTCAGTACCACAAAGGGACTCACGTCTGAGCATACCCTGCCACTCTTATGGCGGCCAAAAGCGGTAAAAAAGGGGGTGGTGATGGACGGAGCATCTGAACCAATCAAACACTCACACCCAGTCAAAAGATCTGGGTTTAATCCATCACCGTTCTTTAGCCCACTCTGCCACCCCAGTTCAGACATGGCTATATGCAAATCAGTCTGACCCTGTGCCTCATGGGAACAGTCCAGCCCGAACTGCCAAGCCATGCCCTCCCCGGACGGGAAACAAGCTTCCGAGGACCGGTTTCTGGCATTACAGCCGTCTTCAGCCCGGCTTGCTTGAATCCAGTGGCAAAGTGAGCAAGGGACTCACGTCTGAGCATACCCTGCCACACTTATGGCGGCCAAAAGCACTACAAAAGGGGGGGGGTGATGGACGGAGCATCTGAACCAATCAAACACTCACACCCAATCAAACGATCTGGGTTTAATCCATCACAGTTCTTTAGCCCACTCTGCCACCCCAGTTCAGACATCGCTATATGCAAATCAGTCTGACCCTGTGCCTCATGGGAACAGTCCAGCCCGAACTGCCAAGCCATGCCCTTCCTGGACCGGTTCAAGCTTCCGAGGACCTGTTTCTGGCATTACAGCCGTCTTCAGCCCGGCTTGCTTGAATCCAGTGGCAAAGTGAGCAAGGGACTCACGTCTGAGCATACCCTGCCACACTTATGGCGGCCAAAAGCGGTACAAAAGGGGGTGTTGATGGACGGAGCATCTGAACCAATCAAACACTCACACCCTGTCAAAAGATCTGGGTTTAATCCATCACTGTTCTTTAGCCCACTCTGCCACCCCAGTTCAGACATGGCTATATGCAAATCAGTCTGACCCTGTGCCTCATGGGAACAGTCCAGCCCGAACTGCCAAGCCATGCCCTCCCTGGACCAGAAACAAGCTTCCGAGGACCGGTTTCTGGCATTACAGCCGTCTTCAGCCCGGCTTGCTTGAATCCAGTGGCAAAGTGAGCAAGGGACTCACGTCTGAGCATACCCTGCCACACTTATGGCGGCTAAAAGCGGTACAAAAGGGGGTGGTGATGGACGGAGCATCTGAACCAATCAAACACTCACACCCAGTCAAAAGATCTGGGTTTAATCCATCACCGTTCTTTAGCCCTCTCTGCCACCCCAGTTCAGACATTGCTAGATGCAAATCAGTCTGACCCTGTGCCTCATGGGAACAGTCCAGCCCGAACTGCCAAGCCATGCCCTCCCTGGACCGGAAACAAGCTTCCGAGGACCGGTTTCTGGCATTACAGCCGTCTTCAGCCCGGCTTGCTTGAATCCAGTGGCAAAGTGAGCAAGGGACTCACGTCTGAGCATACCCTGCCACACTTATGGCGGCCAAAAGCGGTACAATGCTCAGCATTTTTACATTCACAATCCCACACCCAACATCCTTTTTCCTGTTGTCCACTTTCATACCACCCATGTTTTTATGAACAGTTACTCCTGTATCAAGGGAACTAACTAACCCCTTCTCCTGCTGGTGGCAGTTTTAGATTGGTACTTCTAGTATAGTGGAAAGAGTGTGTAGACTAGTTATTTCTGGAGAATCAGGCTCTGAGCCTAGGTGGGAGGGGACATGTTTTGGTACTTCAACTATAAGAGGCTGAATAATGGGCGCAGACTCTTCCAAAACGTTTGAGAGCCACAGTTTTTCGATCTTACATTCCACAATATGCTGAGTTCTTTTCTTTCTACCCTTCAGGCATTTTACCATAGTATGTCCCAAGTCTAATGAGAAACACTATTTTGTGGAGCCCTCCAGAGAATGAACAGTGGTATGATCATCTGGGTGTAAGGCAACACCACGTGGGGTAAGAAGAGGAGCCCCTTTTTAAAAAATTGGAAAACAGGTAAGGGGGTTCTCAGTTACAGTTACATTGGAACTTTGGCCATATTAATACCGCCCCTCAGACAAGGGCTTGAGGGAGGGAAAGGGCACATTGTCACCCTCCTGAATAATCTCAGTTTTGCTGTGAAATTGTCCAAAATTTGTGGCCCACAGTCCGCCAGGGCCATCCCCTGAGTTCCAATTGTTTTCACCCCACTTTTTACCACAATATTATTTTGGGACTTCCTGGACTTTGCCCCTACACCCATTTCTTCCTTCCTTAAATGAAGGCCAAAAGAGGTAAGGTGCTGAACCCCCATTAAAATAGGAGACAGCACATCCAGCACATGGTAGGAGTTAGTAACTGATCTATCCAATAGAGCCAGAGTCAAAGATAAAACCCTCTCAATACACATTAAAATATCAGCAAAAACCTTACCTCCTCCTGCAATCTCCCTTTCCAAATTGAAGACTTAACAAATATCTGTGCTCCTGCGGGCACAGACAAATCATAATTTGTAGTGTTCATTGGGTCCAGCAAAGAGGCCCTCGAAGATGGTGTACTACTATATATAGCCGGTAATGATGGATGACTGGGTAAACAATGCAAAGGTGGACTCAAGTCCATACCCATAGCAATAGGTGGGCTCAAGGTAGCATACCGTATCTGGTACTTCTCAGTGAGAGTAGCAATGTCTACCAGGGAATAGTCCTCCGGCACAACAAGGTCCCCTTCACCCAATGCCATACAGGGACCCCAATGAGATTCTAAACAAATGTCCTTGTGTAGGAAATTTCCAAGTACTGGGACTGCATCTTGGCCAACTTCTTGATCAAAAGAAAAAACATGGGACATTTGGGACTGTTCTCAGGCTCAAGCATAATGTCTGCAATATTCAACATGGGTGCAGCCCCGGCTTCAACTTCTTCCACTGGACCAGATAAACAATTAGACAATCCAAAGATGAACTATGACCTGTTTGACTAATCTGGTGCAAGGGAGTGTCCCGAGATGAAACCAAGTCTAAAGTCTCGGCATCTGCTTGATTTAGGCTGAAGCCATCTACGATTCCATATTCCCTTCCCCACTACCACTCCTTGAGAACAGAGACAAAATAAAAGGGTAAGACTTTGGGAGAGACAGATGGGACTGTGACGTTTTACGTCAAATGGTTTTTAAAAGTTTAGGAGAACTGAGAGAAGTAGCAGTTGAGCCAGAGGAAGAAATTAAACTCCCAAAATGCAAACACCTTGATGGCATCTTATTGGGCGTCCTGCGATGGAATTCTCTTGAAGATTCAATCCTTTCACCAAGAACTTCTTTCTCAAAAGATCCATCTTCAGTATTTGGAATTTCCCGGGCACAAATGGAACAAAGTCTTGTGTTTATATGGTGTTGTAGAGCAATGCTGAAGTACGATGAAGAGGAGGCGGAGTCAAAGCAGCAGATTCCAACACCACCAAACGTGGCCACATCAACCCCTCACCACTACCCTCTAAACATATAAGTGCTAGAGACAGGATTATGATTTACTAGGTGACCTGCTTTCCTGGTTCACCAATTGCAAGAGGTGCTAGATACTAGGCAGGGGGGAGTGCACAAACCACGCCCGACCTAGCGGGGCCATGTCCATGAGTACCGGCCCAACTCAATGTGGCCAGTCTAAGAACTACAATACTGTCCCCAGTAGGAACACACAAAGCATGTTTCTTTGTAAAATCACTTATTTAAAGAGCTTCAAAGCAGTAAAGCACTGTAGTGCTGCTGTTATTCTGCAATAAAACTATTATACAGCTGTAAGGCTGATCAAATCCACCAACCTCCAATCTCTGGCTACAATGCAAATGTAGATAAGGTGGTAGGATGGTAATAGAAGTAATGGCAGCTGGTGCTGGTGGTGGCTAAATTAATGAAGGCAAAATGTTATAGAGGGGGCACCGTGGAAATAGCAATGGGGATGGAATTGGTAATGATAATAACGAAGGCAATTGTGAGGCAGTTGTGATGACTAAGTGACACTGTTGCAATGACAACAACAGCAATAATTATAAGCGCGTTGACATGCAGGCCCTCGACAAGGCGCAAGCCACACCAGCCTATTGCCGGACGCTTCCATGCCACCATCAAGAGAACTGCTACCTAACGCCTACCCACAAAATGGCTCTTCACTTTTTGGATCTTCAATGGTCCACAGACCTGACACGTTCAAAAGTGGTGCCAAAAAGACATGTCAGAAACCATTGAGCCACTTCCACCAACTCAAATCAGCTACAAAGGGAGAGGGGTAGGTGCATACAGTATGCAAGGTATGGCAGTGTGCAGTGCCCACATGCAGCCCCTGCCAAACGTAGTGCAGTGTAGTTGCAGATGCAGAAATGGTTACTGGTGCGGCACAACCCTAGGTGACGACCTACTGATTCCTGACACCCAACTCCCAGCACCTAGCACCTTGCAGCAGTCAACCGCTTTATGCTGCACCACCAACTGCAGCACATTTCTCTTGCCTTCCTCACACAGCCATGCCCAACAACTTTCTGGGAGGTTCTGCAAGCTAATCAAACACAAGATGATGATTAACGGAGTGCTGAAACTTTTCAAACACTCACCCCCAGTCACAGATCTGGGTTGAATCCATCATTATTCTTAAGCTCACTCCGCCACCCCAGTTCAGACACAGCTAAATGCAAATCAGTCTTGACCCTGTGCCTCAGGTAACAGTATAGCCCAAACTGCCAAGCCATGTCTTCCCTGGACCGGACACAAACATCATGGGACAGGTTTCGGGCTAACAGCCCTCATCAGCCAGGCTAGCTTGAATGCAGTGGCAAAGTGAGCAAGGGACCCACGTCTGGGCATACCCTGCCAACTTAGGGCAAACAAAGCAAACACAAGGAGATGATGGACGGAGTGCTGGAACTTTTCAAACACTCACCCCCAGTCACAGATCCGGGTTGAATCCATAATTGTTCTTTAGCTCACTCTGCCACCCCAGTTCAGACACAGCTATAGGCAAATCAGTCTTGACCCTGTGCCTCATGGGAACAGTCCAGCCCGAACTGCTTAGCCATGTCTTCCCTAGACCAGAAACAAGCATCCTGGGACCGGTTTTGGGCTAACAGCCCTCATCAACCAGGCTAGCTTGAATCCAGTGGCAAAGTGAGCAAGGGTCCCACGTCTGGGCATACCCTGCCAACTTAGAGCAAACAAAGCAAGCACAATGAGATGATGGACGGAGTGCTGACACTTTTCAAACACTCACCCCCAGTAAGAGATCTGGGTTGAATCCATCTTTGGTCTTCAGCTCACTCCGCTATCCCAGTTCAGACACAGCTATATGCAAATCAGTCTTGACCCTGTGCCTCATGGGAACAGTCCAGCCCTAACTGCCAAGCCATATCGTCTCCGGATCGGAAACAAGCATCCTGGAACCGCTACTGCAAGCTACCACATTATGACTGCATTATGTTATAGAGGTGTCTGTAGAGCCTCTGGGTTCCTCTCAAAACAAGGATTGGATTTAAAATCATAAGTATAACTCTATCCTCAATAGTTTTCCCTCCTACTTAAAAAAACTGCAACTCACAGCTGGAACACGTAATACAGGGTAGTCGGTCAGACTGCTTTTTAAGATATTTAAAAAGAAAGAAAAGCTCAACCTAGCAACAAACCTGATCATCCCTTGTCCCACCAATTGAAACACCATCCCTGACCTCAACAGACTAAATCCAAAGGTACTAATACTCCGCAAGGAACCTAAAGTACACCTCTTCAAAGGCCATGATTTCAAGTTGTGTGGTACGGGGTAACGGTAAAATTGCATGCATTACTGTGCGGTAATTTTGCACAAGTACCATGCAGTTACAAGAAAAAAAACAAGCATTTGCAATGCAATTAGTCTCGCATTAACGCAAGACCTATTGCATTGCAAACGGTAGTCATCACAGACAACGGGAGGGAGGGTGTGAGGAGAAGGCACGGACACTGGGTGGGGGCGAGAAGGCATGGACAATGGGAGGGAGGGGGGAGTAGAGAAGGCAATAGGAGAACCTCATTAAAGAAAATAGTGCTCACAGTCTAAATAACACGACCATATAACACTCGAAGTAAAGGGGTCAGTTGCCATGGGAGGTGACAAATAAAGAGGTGGCGGTACTAAAGAGAGACAAACAAGCCTATTGATGAATTAGAAGCCAGCATTTAGGATAGACATTGACACAAGCCAATGGCAAACATGGGCGGAAAGGGGGCGGGGCTTCTATTTGCTACTCGTCTACAATAAGTCTTGCAGAGCAGCGCATGCGCACTGGCTCAGGCTCAACCTAAAAACATAGGGCCCGATTCACAAAGGTAAAATTAGACGAAAGTCTAACTTTACGACTTTCGGTATTCACAAAAGTCATCTACTACTCGTAAATGCCCTTTGTGAATACCAAAAGTCTTAAAGTTAGACTTTCGTCTCATGAATCGGGCCCATTGAATATAGAATTACTACGTGTGGCCGAAATTTTCAGTCATAAAACGACATGCAATTCATCATTTCATGGAATTTTACCAAATGCATTTACCACCTGTTCTAAGCGTGATTCGCTGGGGAAGGTGAGGGAGGGGGAGCTGCAGAAGTAGGGGAAAACCTTTTTTCTAGTGGAGGAGCACTGCATACTCCCCTGTTAGAAAACACAAACACAGGCTACTGCAGTCAAAGCCTCTTGTGATTTATCCAGATAGAAAAACAAGTATAACAGCGTGTGGAAAATCAACCAATTTTGATTAAGTTGAGCAGAATTCGTTGCAGAAATGTCACTCTACCTGATTCAGAATTAGGCACAAAATATAATTTTATCACATGGGAAGAAGTAGAGAGCCTTCTAGGCCACACTAAAGGGAGGGCTGGGTTGGGGAATGCAGCAATTCATTCCCAGAGCCTTTCTAGACTTTCATGCTCCTTGGCCTATAGAAGGGAAACCAGTATGAAACATAGCAAACATGAGTACACCTCATCTACATATAGGAGTGGCTAAGGAAAATTCCAAAGCTCCTTAAGGAAGAGGATGGCAGGAGTCATCTTAGTTTAGGGTTTCTGAGTATTACAGTAAACCAAGAGAGGATGTTCTGAAAAAGGGGTGGGGATTCTGCCACAAAAAAATCATTGGGTATAGGTAATACTCCAATAAGCGTAAAACTGACATCTCACCACCTCCTCTGCAGATCATTCAGAAACCTGTGAGAAAAGGATTTTGAAGAAAGGAATCCCTGGCAGCTATAAGAAGAAGACCCAAAGACTGATGTCTTTTGCTACCATGTATGTATTGGATCTGTTCTCCCTGGGGCAAGTGTTTGGCCACCTGCTAATGAGGTCACAAAAAGTAAAAAAACTCTTGCCTCAAAGAAGGCCATACTGACAGCTGAGGGGTGGGTCTTGCAGATGCCCTAAATGGATAGGGACCTAGGGACCACATGTGTAAAGGTTTTATGTGGTTGCAAATAGGCCAATTCACAGAATCGGCCCATTTGCCAACGCAAAAAAGGCTTTTTTTACATGTACAAAGCCCTATTTGTCATTCAGTAACCTATGAACGTATTGTAAATTTGGTATGAGATTCGTAATTAGGAAGAGCCCCATTTAAGGTGTCCCTTCCTACTACTGAATCACAGTGCTATGTGTGAATGTTTTGCAACTGAAATGCAGTTGCAAAATATTTGCATTTTATTACCCACTACTAAGTAGGTGGTAACCCATTCACAAATAAGATGGGGTCCCCATTTGTGAATGTTTGTAAAAAAAACATTTAAGAGTAGCCCGTGGTCCCACGGACCATGGCCTACTCTTAAAAAAAGAAAACTTGTCATTTTTATTCATTTGAAACATCCCATTTTCCCTTAAGGAAAATTGGCTGCATTTAAAAAAATAACTTTATTGAAAAACAATCACAAACATGGTGCTCTGACCCCAACTGGCCATCATCCCTGTGATTTTTGCGATTCCCAATATGTTGCAAACCGAGACCTACCTCAATAATATTCATGAGGTAGGTCTATTTGCGACCCACTGGGTATTGTGAAATGTATAAAACACACCTTTGTGCATTGCTGTAGGCGATTACCAAATAGCGAATTGCAAAAATTAGATATTTGGTCATCGCACATAGAATTGCTTGTACATGGGGCCCTAAGTACCTACAAGCCTGGCCTGAGGCGCGAAGGCTACAGGAATGACTAGAATGAAATCTTTTAGCACTTTGAAAAAGGTTCAGAGTCATTTTCTCCCACTCCAAGAGGTCTGTTACATGTCGTTGTGGCTTCCTCCAAGAAGGGTGCACCTTGAGAGAGAAAGAAAAGAAGGTATGTCCCATTTAGATCTTTTTGCTGCTCATATAACTGGTTCAGCTGGACCTTTCAGCAAATGATCCTGCTTCATGGAGCCCAAAGGTAAAACCCTGGGTCAGACAACAAATCTATCCCTCCAGAGAAGTGACCTTGGCTGCTGCAGGATCCAGAGGTGTTCTGCTTGAAACTTTTGGCACCAAATCTTCAGGCATCCATGGGAGTTTGATGATTGCCCATTAACTCTGAGGGGCCCTTGCCTGAGTTCACTTCTGTACTTGCCACCCTGGAGATCTTACAGGTTCATAAAAAAAGACTTAGGGGCTAATTTACAAGGAATGATGCATAGCTGCGCTAAGTAAGCAATGCGTCAAAATAAGTTGAGATGTGGGAAGAAAGTTTACGATACGATGCCATGGATGTGTTGTATTTACAATATGGAAAAAAACACAGATGATGGACAGAATTCAGAGTAAATCAAACATTCACTCCCAGTCAAGAGATATGGGTTAAATCATTGTGCTTCTGCTCACCATGCCACCCCAGTTTAGACCACGCCATATGCAAATCAGTCTTGACCCTGTGTCTCATAGGAACAGTCCAGCCCGAACTGCCTGAACTGTCAAGCCAGGTCCTCACTGGTTTTGTACGAGTGAAATGTCCAACTAACTATAATGTCCCTGAAACCTGTGTTTTTTTCAGTGAATTTCAAAGTTTTTTAAATGCTAATTTCTAACTATAATATCCCTGAAACCTATGGTTTTTTCAGTGAATTTCAAATGTTTTTTAAATGCTAATTTCTAACTATGACGTCCCTGAAACCTGTGTTTTTTCAGTGAATTTCAAAGGTTTTTTAAATGCTAATTTCTAACTATAATGTCCCTGAAACCTGTGTTTTTATCAGTTAATTTCAAAGGTTTTTTAAATTCCAAATTCTAACTATAACGTCCCTGAAACCTATGGTTTTGTCAGTGAATTTCTAAGGTTTTTTAAATTCTAATTTCTAACTATGCCTACAGAGGTAGGACATGTGCAGGAAGAGGAAGAAAGGCACAGAAATACTCAAGAGAAATGCAGAAAGGGGCAAACAGAAGTCCAGAAAAACAAAGAAAGGTGCAGAAATAAGCAAGAGATATGCAGAAAGAACCAACAGAGGTGCAGAAAGAGGCCTTGTTACAAATGTATCCTGTCCCCCCAACTTTTTGCTGACTGGTACTGGTGGTAACTGACTCTTACTAACCAGGCGCGGAGCCAGTTCTATGTTAATAGACACTTAGAAGACAGTGAAAACACCTACATACACTAGGCTACACTATGGGTTGGGGTACCCCTGTGATTGGCATGACCTCCTCTGTAAAGCCCTAGTACATTATAGGGCAGGGAAATTAAAACTACCTCTAAGTCAGAGGTGCAGAAAGATGCTTTTTTAAGTAGTAGACACGTTTGCAGAGTGGTGAAGAAAGGGTGCTGGGCCTTCGACCAGTGCTCAGGAATTCCGCTACATAGGATTTAGAGGAGGTACTAGGGCTTATTGGCACCCAAAGTACCTCAGGAATAAATTGAACTTCATCCCCATCCCGTAGTCTGCCAGGAGGCACGTTTGCAGGATGGTGGAGAAAAGGGGGCATGTACTCCGAAGACGTCTTAGCAATCTCACTGTGTGGGACTTACTGTAGGTAAAAAGATGGGTAGTTGGCCCCCAATGACAACCTTGGGGGCCAACTACCCCTCCTATTACCTTCAGTAAGTCCAACACAGCAGGATTGCTAAGTTCTCATAGCAGACCACACCCCTTTTGCCCACCACTCTGCAAATGCCTTCCCTGGTGCGCTCTTAGATATGGATTGAAGTCCCCTTCACTCCTGGGGGTGCTTTAGGGTCCAACTAGCCTACCTGTTACCGCCATTAAGCCCCACACAGTGGGATTGCTGAGAGGTGGACACTGACCACGCCTCCTTTCTCCACCACTCTGCAAACGCAACCCCTTGTGCGTTCTAATTTGGGGGATTAAGTCCCCTTGAATACTGAGGGTCCCTGGGTGCCAACTAGCCCACCAGGTACCTCAAGTAAGCGCCACACAGCTGCATTGTAGAGATGTGGTCGGAGGCCATGCCCCCTTTTTACACTGCTCTGCAAACGTGGCGCACTGCTGCTCGGAGAATGAAGTCCACTTGTGTCCTGAGGTCCACAAGACATAAGAGGACCTTATCGCCCCACCAGCAGTGCACTAGTTAGCCCCAAGGGACCCTCAGTATTCAAGGGGACTTAATTCCCCAAATTAGAACACACCCGGGGGGCACGTTTGCAGAGTGCTGCAGGGAGGGAGCAAGACCTCAGCAAGATGCTGTTTCTTTTAATTTAATTTTTGTAAGAGGAGGCTGTGTGGCCCCCTTCCCTTAATTATTTTTGGGCCCTGAGGACCTCTTTCCCCAGGGCCTGAGCATTTTATTTACTTTTTTTTAACGGGAAGGGGGCCCCCTTCCCTGGGTCACTATTGGCCCCGGGGACCCCATCCCCTGGGGCCTGGCCTCATTTTTATTTAAATTTACATGGAGGGGGGCAACAAGGCGCCCCTCCTCTCTTCCATTTCGGCTTAGGGGACCCCATCCCCGGGGCTTGGCCTAATGTTTTTAAAATTATATTTTGCCGGAGGGGGGCCGTGTGGCCCCCCTCCTCCTGGGCCACTTCTGGCCTTGGGACCCCGGGGTCTGGCCTCTCTGTTGGGGACTGTGGGAGGAGCCCAAACTGTCCCGCCGGCTCCCAGCCTCGTGCGGGAGCCGGCATTGCTTTTGCAGAAGGGAAGCTGCAGACATGCAGCTCCCCTTGTGCAAAAGCAATCCTGCTTTGCTTGATTGAAGAGAGCTCTCGCTTCAATCAAGCAAAGCAGACTTTGCTATGACAGGGCGGGAGCCATGCTCCCGCCCTGCCATATCAAACAGCAATGTCCTGGGGGTGGGCACCCCGGGATATTGTAGGAGCTGGCTCTGGCAGTCCCCAGTGCCATAAAGAGCTCCAGGAGGGGGGCCGTGCTGCCTCTCCCTTCATATCTAAAGCCCCAGTAAGGAGGTGGTCCCCAGGGCGTGTGGGGGGCTCGAGCCCCCCTACACACATGTTTTTTTTTTTAAACAGAGTCCCTGGTGATCGCTAGTAGGCAGTTATAGTTAGACCCTAGTTTCCATACGAAAAGCATTTTTTGAATTGCTAATAACTTTGGCATTGTTTGACGAATCTTCGCAAAATTCTCAAAAAAAAGGTCTATCCAGGTCAGCTCCTATCCTGAAAGTCTTGGGGTGATTCATGAAGCGGGGGCTGAGAAAAAAGGGGGTCCCAACATTTTTTCATAGGAACCGTTCATCGCGGCTACAGCCCGAACTGCTGAACGTAATTACACCAAATTTGGCAAAGAGGTAATCCTTGGTTCAGACTTGTGCCTTTTGCTTAAATGGTGTAAATCTGTTCAGTAGTTCCTGAGAAAATCACAATTAAAAGTACATATATATCTATGGCCGCGGTGGATTCCGGCATCCTGAGCGCACCTTAAGCACACCGTCCTGATCACGCGCTGAATGCTAATTGGCTGTCAAGTGGTTGTCAACATTCGAAACCAGGAAGTGTTGGCAGCCATTTTGTGCCCCAGTAGGAGCGAGGGTCTAGAAATCAGTGGAATAAGTGTTCAAACTGTAGAAAGGGGGCAGTTAGAAATATATTGACCCTCTAGACCTGCTTAGGGGGTCCCACAAAGACCCCTAGGGCCCCAAAACATATATATATATTTTTTAAACTGAGCAATGTGCGCAGGGGGCATGGATCCACCGTAAAAAAAAAAAATGAAGAGCGGGCTCGTGGGCTTGTTTAAAAAATTAGCTACCTGAGGGGCCAAATCCCGGAGTCTAAAATATTAAATTTGATGGGGGTCTAGAGGGGCCCTGTAGCCCGGGGACTGCCATCCCTTGGTGCTACAAAATAAACGGGTGGGGCGCTCAAAGGTTCTCCCCTAGTAAAATACTTGGGAAGGGGGGACTTAAAGGCCCTCTCCAGCCCCGAGGACCGCTACTCTTTGGGGCTTTCAAAAAAATGGGTGGGGGGCTCAAAGGTCCCTCTAAACTCCAGGGATCACCACCGTCCGGGGCTTTTTAAATTGCGGTAGGGTGGTCACGTGGACCCCATTCTGGAGCAGTCGAGGTCCCTGGGAAACACCACTCCCCATGATCGGCTCCTGCTGTGTCTCGGGGTGCCTACCCCCCGGGACACTGCTGTTTGGTATGGCAGGGTGGGAGTCGAGGTTCCCGCTCTGTCATAGCAAACTTGAGGGCATATTAACAAGGGCTATTTTGCCGTATTTAAAAATAAAAGGCAAAAATGTGGTGAAAATTATATCGCTCTGTTTACTGTTTAGGCGTATTTACAAGGTTGGGGACCGTGGGTGGAGCCCCAATGTCTCTATGGTCCTAGCCAGCTCCCCACGTCCTTCTGAAGCCACCATTATTTTTCCACACGGGGACCTGCTAATATGCAGCTCCCCGTGGGGAAAAGAAATCTGCTTTGCATTTTGAAAGAGTGAGCAGGTTTCCCTGTTCTCTCTTTCAAAATCCAAACCAAGGGGCATATTAGCAAGAACCTCGTTAAAATTATCGCCGTTTTAGTGGCAGGAAACTGCCACTAAAACGGCAATAATAGGCTTGCTAATATGCGTTATAGAATTCCAATAGAACCCCAGGTTAGATGTCCTGCACATCTAACCTGGCCTACTATTGGAATTCTATAACGCATATTAGCAAGCCCATTATCGCCATTTTAGCTGCAGTCTCCTACTGCTAAAATGGCGATAATTTTAATGAGGTTCTTGCTAAAATGCCCCCAAGTTTGCTATGGCAGGGCGGGAGCTTCGGCTCACACCCTGCCATAGCAAACAGCAGTGTAGAAAAAATCTTCCGGTAAGGCAACAAATGATTTTCAAGTCCATTATCGCCTTTTTTAGCAGCAGTTTGCTGCCGGTAAAGTGGCGATAATTTTAACGCCGTCCTTGTAAATATGCCCCTAAGTTTTGCAATGTCGACAATCCTGTCTCCCATTTAAGTAGCCACAAAGTATTTAGTGAAGTGCACAATGTGAAACATTAAGCAGCAGTGTCTGATTGGGAGCGATAAAGAATTGTGCATTGTTGAGTACAGCGTAGGCAAAGTGTACATGGGGTTTTGTAACGCCAGTGGCTATTGCTCGCGCCCTCTCTTGAGGTTAAATCAAAGAGTTGTATACTTCTTTTGCTCCTAATGTACACAGTGTTCTGTCATCTCTGTTTGCTTTCTCCTCTGTCATGTAGAGGACTTTGGGTAAATATGACAGTTTCTGTACAGCCAGCACCTTTGAACCCTTCCCCCAAACTGCTTACTGCCTGTTACCATAGTAACAGTTCACGGAACACTTAATTGAGCGCACAGGTCACAAGTTCAGTACACAATGTTGCTAATGAAAACAGCAAGTGTGCTTGACTTTTAACAATTTTCCATAGGAACCGTTAATCGCAGCTACAGCTTCTGGTAAAGAGCTGGTAAAGAGTTAGCCCCGGTATTAACCTTCTAGTTATAAGCATCATTCTTTTCTTAGTAATACTTTGAGCCCTGTCACTTATTCTTTTACAAATTAAGGGGTATCATTTTAAAGGCTACCTTGTAAATATGCCCCCAAGTACTGTGTTAATGTCACATGTGAATTAGGCACGGAAGGGTACAGAGACTTTTTGTAGTCTAGGAGATGGCCACCTTCCCGAGAATTATTTACTAATCGTTCGAGGAGTTCGAGGCAACTTAAGTCCAGGAATTGTCATACTCAGGATCTTTATTTTAATATGCAGGGTGTGCCTCGGCAGTCTTTGGAGCCTCGGTGGTGCTAGGCAGTGCCTTATTTGTTTTGTACCTCACGAACAGTACTTATGGTGTTATAAAGTGATACAGTCATAGAACTCTTGTAGTTGTATAATTACTCAGGATTTATGTGCCTAAGAGTTACTTACAATATTTTTTGTAGCTGCACTGTAATGTTAAATAGTTTTGATTTTAAAATCTTCTCTAAGCACATGATTATCACTCTTAATAATAGTCAAATGTTGTCAGAAAAAGAAGACGTATACACTTAGTTATTTTTCTTTTTTCTTTTTTCTTAACCTTTATTAAAACAGAAATAAATAAATAGAAACGTAACTTTAATAGAACAGTATAATAAACAAAACGTTAGATGGACTCCAGTGGTAGCAGCATAGGTAACCTGCAAAACAAAAATGAAATATAAGTATGTGTGCTATGTCGAAGAGGTGAAAAAAGCTAGTTTGAATTAAAGGATCATAGTGAAAATGGAAGGGAGGTTAGTGGGTGGAATTGAGAAGGGGAGGGAGAGTTAAAAGTAGAGAGGCAGGAGGAGATAGAGCGTCAGCTTATTGCACTCAGTCTTTAGTGTTTACTGTTCGTCATTCGTTTGTCTAGGACGCAGGGATCTGCGAGATAGAGTGTGGGTTAAGAAGTCCTTAAAATTAAATACATGAAGCCAGAGATCGCCGTTGTTTGATAATATACTCCTACATTATTACTTACTGGAAAATCACTTGTATGCACCTGTGCACCAAGAGTGTGGCACCCCAGTCCCTGACCTGCAATGTGCTTAATTGTAGGTCTTGCACACTGAGACTTCACAGCTCACCTGCCACCACTGGTGTGTCCCACGACATGTTGCTGCAGGCTCTGAGTCCGGGATACATTTGTATGGAAGAGCAGGTCTCCACAATGAAACAGTGTCTTGATACTGCCATTGAAGGTGTTAGAATGCACAGGGCTTCTTTGAAGGAGAGAGTTCCCGCTCAGCCCCTTTCAGCCAATCAATTAATCTCTCGAAAGAGAGAAGTAATTTGATGGGGGAAACATTTGCAGGTAAATGAATGTTTATTTGATGCTTGGTAGGAAATAGGAGTTGAGTGCATCCTTCATTTTTGAAGTACGATTAATCGTTAGTGATAATTGTGGTTCAGAGAGGAGTTGGAATGCACGAGAAAACACAAGGTTAAATTATAATATATCATGCTAACGATAATATACATAGCAATAGAGCGTATGCTAGAAGCTTAATGTTCGCTTGTAATGCAGTGGCGGGAGCCTGTGTGCATGTATACTCAGTAAGGAAGTAACTAAAGTGTCCTAAAAGCTAACCTCATATGTCTGTAGAGCAGCGCTTGTGCCTGGCTGAGGTATATAGTACGATCCAGTAGGTCCTTATAATTAGATCAATGTGATTGAATGAGGTGAGAAATTACATCATTACGGAAGGCAAGATCGCTTTTTCTCACATGCACACTCAGGTTAGTGCACCCCACCCCTCCCGTAGAATCACCCTCAACAGGAGTCTGTAGAGCAGCGCTGCTCGTAGGCTTAGGCCTATCTTATGATATAGATGGTATTTAAAATGAGACAGAGATGTGACTGAATGAGGTCAAAGATCGCAAGTTAACATAACACTTGGCAATATTGCTTTCTCGCACGTGTGTAGTGTGCCTGATGCATCCTACCCCTCTTGTAGATCCGCATTGAAGAGGTGTCTGTAGGGAAGTGCCCGCTGGCTCAGATCTACAGTATGGTCCAGTAGGTCTTTAAAATGATTCAGAGATGAGACAGAATGAGGTGAGAGATCACGTTATTATGCAGGACAATATTGTTTGTTCGCACCGCGTTTCATTGGAGGCTTTGTGCACCTAGGCTTCTCTTCTTACCTTTTGCAAACACTGCATCTAGCAGAGATTACAACTTGAATTCTGCTTTGGATCTATACTGCAGACAGTGTTAAATCCAGTCTTGATTTATTTATCTGCAGTTTGGAGAGCAGGGTTCATAACTTGAAAAGAGAAAGAGAAACAGTGTGAGAAAGAGGAAGAGAGAGAAATAAAGACATTGAAAGTGTGAGAGAGAGAAAGTAATAGATGGAGAAGGAGAAATACTGTTGATACTACAGAAAATCTTCGCAGCTCACCTGTTTGCAATCGGTGTGTCCAACCGCGTGCCGGGTTATTGTGCACCCTCAAGTTTAGTGATCTGAAAGATAGTATACAATTAGTAATTGCAGAGTACATACAACTGCACAGGTATATTTCTGCGTTACGCCTTTAACACCCTAGCTACTGTATTACATCAACTCCTACTGCAAGGAGGTGTCTGTGCGCTTTTTTCCTCCCGGGGTGCTATACCCCATGCACTCCCACTGCATAGCGGTGAGTTTTATTTACTGCGCACCCAGTCTGCTGCACCCCATCCACTCCCATTGTCCAGAGGTGAGTGACCGTTCCGGCGCACCCAGACTGTTGCAACCTATCCACTTCCACTGCCCGGAGGTGATTGTACATTCCTATGCACTCAAGTTGCTGCACAGTATCCACTCTCCGCACCCACAGGTGACTTCTCGTTGCTTCAAAAACAAGCTTCTCTGCTCACCTTAAGACACCGGCGTGTTTCAAAGAGGGTCCACCACGTTGCCAAGCAACCTTCTTAGGCATTGTTACAATGGCCAAGCATCATCGCAGATTACTCAAACATTGAGCTTTGGAGGTGTTGGGGGGGACGCCAATTTGTGAAACACAACCTGTTAGAAAAAAAAGGAAGATAAGAGTGTGCGTCATTTGTTCATCAAAGGAGAGAGGGAGTGTGAGAGTGACTCTGAAAAGAATATTCGCAGCTCACCTTTCTGTCACTGGTGTGTCTTCCACCACGTGCCGGGCATAGTGTAACCCTGGGCGTAGTGGGCGTAGTGGGGCTACGCGGAGCTACGCGGAGCTACGCGGAATGGGCGAGAAGCTACGCCCACTCCCGCACTCCGCGTAGCCCCACTACGCACCTCCCTCCCGCTCTCCCCTACATACATTATTTAAGCAACTACCCTGAATAAAACAATTTTAAAGCACTTACCTTGTCCGGGGCTCGTCCGGGGCTCCCTCTTTGAATAGCGTCCTTTCCTGGATACCAATGCGCATGCGCGGGCGGCCGCGCATGCGCATTTCTCCAGAGAAAGTGGGCTGGCCTGACGTATGCCAGTGCTGCGCGAGGATGTGAAAAATGACTCCGGAGCTATGGGCATGGCTCCGACGTGAGCTATATGAGAAATCAGCTGATTCAGGTGTCTGTGTTGTAGTGCTGCCGTCACCCAGGTCTTAAACTTGGTGCTGGAAATTAGTGTTCGAGCCTCGGAGTTTCGTCCACATCCTGGTATTGTACACAAATCACGTAATCTACGCGTGCCTGAAAATGTACTGTAAATACAGTGCTCATGTAAATCGCTGACATAGTTTTGGGTCGACTTCGCGCTATATAAATATGCTACAAAAAAAACTCAAGCAATAGTACACACTTATAAATTTACTATACACTTTGCTTGCAGTATTGTAATGATCCAGTTTCTACGTTCGTATTTGTAGAATGAGCGAGAAAAAGTTATATAACCAAGGTTTTTGTTACTGCCAGACGTAAGATGGTTGCATACACTGTTTACAGCACAATATAATGTGATAGGGCCCAGCTGAAGAATTTTACAAACATAATGAACACTCAGACACAGATAGATAGTTGAAGTGGGTACGGGCACATGCGCTCAACTCCATTTTATTGCGTTGCTGTTGGTAACAAGTACAATAGTAATCATCATATCATACACAAATATTCCATTATGAACGGCTTATGACTTCTGCTGTACAAAGGTAGGAGCACTACATGTGAAATGATACACAGAAGATTCTATCGTAAAAGGTTCATGATTTGTGGTGCACTGAGGTGGGGCAGTTTGTGTGGAGACTGCGATGATGCATGGTCCAGGCAGACCGCACTGGTAACAATGTCTTTTGACTACTGAATTTTGCCTTAATAAGGCCACGTGGCGATTATTTATAGTGTACTAGTAAGTTAGTGGTACGTCTGGTGCTCAGTGTGTGCTCACCCTGCGATGATGCGTGGTCCAAACGGGCTGCACTGGAAGCATTGTCTGTTGCCTACTGGACTGCATCATCTATGATCATGATTCAAATAAAAGAGGAAACATATATGGAATAGGTTGTCGAAATATGTAGGTTTCAGGGACAATATAGTTCAAATTGTGACCTGTGCTGTCCGCAATGTAGACTGCCATTCAGTGTTCCTTTGCAATTGCAGGGTGAATTTTGTTATTCAACTAAACCTAGAACTGATATAAAAGAAGTTCTTGAAGGAAATCTACTAAAGGGATATTGTGTAGGTTTGAGGGACGTTATACTTTGTTTGGTACTGCACTCTGAAAATAATGAATCAAGAGTTTATTTAACTTTGAGCTCTGATGACCGCAGTGTAGGCAGGAGGCAGTGGATAGCAAGGGTCCACGACCATGTGGCGTTGAGGAGAGGTGCACAGTATTGGTAACTTAGCGTGTGTGCAGCCAGCGATGATAACAATGAGTTAGTGGCACTTGAAGCAAGGTTCTGTGGAGCCTGCGATGATGCGTGGTCCAGGCAGGCCGCACTGGTAGCAATGTTTTTTGCCTTGTGAATTCTGCCTTAATAAGGCCACGTGAAGATGACTTGTGGTGCAGTGAGTTGGTGGTACCTGAAGAACTCAGCATGTGCGTACCCTGCGATGATTCGTGGTTTGGGCGGGTCGCACTGGTACAATGTCTCTTGCTTACTGGAATGCGTCATGTGCAATCGCCATTCCACCTGAATCGTGAGCCCTCACAATGTAGATCAAAGGCAGTAGTCGACACAAACATCAAGGAATGTTTTTTGTCACATCCTTTAACAAAAATCTGAGGACATAGAGTACAATTGTCTCTGCCTTAATAGTAGTCAGCACAGATATCGACGAACGCATTTTGTCACTTATTTTAACAAAATCTGAAGACATACAGTCCAATTGTCTCTGCATTAAATAATCAAGGCTGATTTCCCTACTGTCCGTAGTGTAGATGCAAAGCTGAATTCAAGTTGATTGAAGGCAGTTGATTGAAGGCACAAACATTGAGGAATGCTTTTTGTCACATCCTTTAACAAAATGTGAGGACATAGAGTACAATTGTCTCTGCCTTAAATAAATCAGGGCTAAATTCATTGCTGTCTGTAGTGTAGATCCAAAGCTGAATTTAAGTTGTGAACCCTGCTGTCCGCAGTGTAGATCGAAGGCAGTAGTCAAAACAGACATCGAGGAATGCTTTTAGTCACATCCTTTAACAAAATCTGAAGACATATAGCACAATTGTCTCTGCATTAAATAAATCGAGGATAGGTTCAATGTTGTCTGTAGTGTAGATCCAAATCTGAATTCAAGTTGTGAACCCTGTTGTCCACAGTGTAGATCGAAGGCAGTAGTCGATACAGACATAAGTCTGCGGTGCTGTGGCGCTGAGTTCGCAATGGGCCTGTATCGAGGTCGCACGTGGTCATGGTGGCAGCCACGTGGCAGGGTGAGGACCTTTGCTGTGGCAGAGTCTTTTGTCTTTGCACAAGTGAACCACGCCGAAGGTGAAGCCTAAATATTTATACTCCTACGCTGGAGTTGCATACGTTGGACCAGCCCACTCCGCTTTTACTTCAAGGGGGGGGACAACACAGGTACATGATCGAGATATTCCCCAGTGTCTGAGATAATATGGTTGTCACATATCAATACTATATCACACACGGAAAGGTTTTTGATTTGTATAGTGAGTTGTGTATAGCATATCACCAGTAGTCTTGCCATTGTGTAAATTATCGTTGATGTGTGAGTTCCCTCCCTTATACATAGTTGGTTGCCATATCTCTGAATATTCAGTTAGTGAGCTGTTGAGGGGTATATTATTTTGGGAAGGTCCATTGTCCTATATTGCGCTGCCTCTGAGGTAGTAGATGGGGAGGGATCAGGAGGGGTGGTTGTAATGGTGGTGGCGCTGGGTGTTGTGATTTTGTTGGGTGTTGGAAGTGCATAATAAGTACCTTTATCACATATTCGTCTTTAAATATGGGTGTGAGTTGGATGTAATTCACGCAGTACATAGTGGACGTCCTTACACTAGTTAAATGTTGACGTTAATTTGTTAGTGGTAAGCGGAACTATTGCCTGTTTTTTAGGTAGCATTGCAGATTTGGCTTGTTGTTGAAAATATGGGGAAGTGGTGTTTTTTTTCATTTTTTTTCTTTGGGATCGCCTAGTTTGTATATTATTAACGTTAGTTGTGGTTCTGGTTTGAGGTGATTTTGTTGGAGGAAGGAATCAATTAAAGAGTGGTAATATTTGCAGTTTTTACTAGGTTGAGAATGGGATGATAATTAAAAAAGATAGAAAAAACAGATATGCTTAATGAACATTATAATTAGGAATTATCATTTAAAAACCCTTTGAAATTCACTGAAAAAAACAGGGATGTTATAGTTAGGTGGACATTTCATTCATACAAAACCATCGAAATTCTTCCGTTATAGTTAGTTGCACTAATTGTAACTTGTGCGCCCGCAATCAACTGCTGATGATGTCACATATTACATCATTCATTACATGGTCAGTGACATCACTGATGACATCACTGGTGACATCACTGATGACATAATCCATGTGAAAATCAGATACACCTCATCATACACTAGTATAATCTTTCATCACTCACTGTAAAATACAGAGTACCATATTTCAATCCATTGGCACACCAATAAAAGTTTCTAAAAACCCACTCAGTGATTCCTAAATCTACACACACATCTTTTTTTTTATTTCACATTTTATTTTTTGTGTTCAAATCATTTTTATTGAAAAAACACAAAAACGAAAGAAAATACATACATAAAATAAAGAAGAAAAGAAAAGAATTGAAATATCAATAATAATGGGGCCCGATCAAATAATACATGCTAATCAATACATACATACAATCAGTATACATATACTAGCGTGTTCAAGTGCCTATTGAGAGCAGCCATTGTCCACCTGAAGGCCTCAGGATATGAGTCCAACAATGAACATAGTAATATACCATGCGTGACCATTTGAGTAAACATTATGGTGACATATAAGAGGATTAGGTAAAATTATAGCATACACCTTCGTAGCAGTGGCGATACAATGTAGTTATTTATATTACTACAATAGGTTAAATTCATGGAGGATCAAATGATAGTGATGAGGCATCTAGGGATTTCCAAAGTTTCCGATGAGTCTTACGCCATGGGGAGGAATGAAGTGCCGGGTTGTCCGCACCTCTTAGGAAGGACAGCCATTCTTGACAAATTCTAAAGGACACGTCTAATCACTTACCTATAGATTCACTCATAGATTCACTCATACATGCTGTCAATGATCAACAGAACACTATCAAATATACTTATACACCTATATTGACATTACACTCCAGCATCATCCTATTCACTTATGCAGTCATCCTACTCACTTATGCAAACAATGGATAATACTTACATTTACTCAGCTACGCCCTTATACAAACACCACTTCATTTATTCATATAGATAGTAACTCATACTTAGTGTGTTATAAAATCACTATTACAAGTATACAGTTAACCATACAGTCACTCATACAATCACTGAGTCTTATGTATACTTATTTATATACAACGAATGTCACATACACTGCCTTTTATTTTTCTAGTTTGTTGGACATGTACCATTGAGAGATATTTTTGCTCCTCACCACAACCATAAAGATATTCACTCACCCAAACAACTGTTATAACATGTAGTCTTAACCTCATATACCTACTGAATCAGCTATTCACACATCTTTGGGCAGTCGCATACCCCCCACCGAACCGCACACACATTCACTCTCCCATACAAATATTCAGTTAACTAATCAATAACTAATATAGACTTTCACGTAGCTAGTAACCAACTGGTGCAGCAGTTTACACAACAACTGACAAAGTAATACAGATATTCACACAGTTTAGTCACTAACCAATATATTTAGTGAGGCACTATAAATTAGTCAAGTAAACAGTCAATCACACTGCTACTAAATCCTCCATCCAGATATTTATATAGCTACTCATTCTTCAATGCAGATTTCTATACATGTAAGACATATTTAAATAACAAACCAAACCACATTCACTGGATGATGTCATCAGTGATGTCATCAGTGATATCATTTGAGATGTCATCAGTAATGTCATCAGTGATTTCACTGACCATGTCATGAATAATGTAATATGTGACATCATCAGCAGTGGATTGCGGGTGCACGAGTTACAGTTAGTGCAACTAACTATAACAGAGGAATTTCAATGGTTTTGTATGAGTGAAATGTCCAGCTAACTATAACACTCCTGAAACCTATGATTTTTTCAGTGAATATAGAGATATATAGATAGAGAGACATAGACAGATAGACAGATCTAGATAGATAGACAGACATATTTAGACCGAGAGATATAGGTAGACAGACACAGAGATATGGATAGAGAGACAGAAACATATAGATAGACAAATAGTGATAGACGGACATATATAGACAGACATAAAGATAGATAGATAGATAGATAGATAGATAGATAGATAGATAGATAGATAGATAGATAGATAGATAGATAGATAGATAGATAGATAGATAGATAGATAGATAGAGATAGGTATAGTTAGACAGACAGATATAAATGGACAGACAGATAAACCAACCGATAGGACAGATATAGAAAGAAAGACAGACAGATATAGATAGACAGAGAGATATGGATATACAGAGATAGATAGTTAGGTAAAAGATCAATATATAGATAGATAGATAGATAGATAGATAGATAGATAGATAGATAGATAGATAGATAGATAGATAGATAGATAGATAGATAGATAGATAGATATAGATATGTAACCCTCAACCCCCAACGGACCATGCACCTAACCTCGGCATCATACTAGACTTATCACTCAACATGAATCCTCAGTTCATCGCCATCTGCTCCATATGCTTTAACACCCTCCGCATACTATGCAAGATGTTCAAGTGGATCCCCCTGACT